>NC_135803.1:871997-1065176 GCF_964213995.1 Mustelus asterias
GTGAATGGCCCCATTGCCTCTCTCTCTTCCTCTCTGTGAATGGCCCCATTGCCCCTTTCCCCCCCTCTCTCTCTCTCTGTGAATGGCCCCATTGCCCCCCGTCTCTCTCTCTCTCTGTGAATGGCCCCATTGCCCCTCTCTCTCTCTCTCTGTGAATGTCCCCATTGCCCCCCTCTCTCTCTCTCTGCGAGTGGCCCCATTGCCCTTCTCTCACTCTCTCACGCTGTGAAGATCCTCATTGCAACCCCCCCCCCCCTCCCTCTCTCACACTGTGAATGGCTCCATTGCCCTTCTCTCTCTCTCTCTGTGAATGGCGCCATTGCCTCTCTCTCCCTCTCTCCTGCTTTGAATGTCCCCACTGCATCTCTCTCTCTTTCTCCCTCTGTGAAAGTCCCCATTGCCCCCCTCTCTCCCTCACTGTGACTGTCCCCATTGCCCCTCTCTCTCACTCTCTCTCTCTCTGTGAATGTCCCCATTGCCCCTATCACTCTCTCTCTCTCTGTGAATGGCCCCATTGCCCGTCTCTCTCACTCTCTCTCTCTGTGAATGTCCCCATTGTCCCTCTCGCTCTCTCTCTCTCTGTGAATGTCCCCATTGCCCCTCTCTCTCTCTCTGTGAATGTCCCCATTCCCCCCTCTCTCTCTCTGTGAACGGCCCCATTGCCCCTCTCTCTCTCTCTCTCTCTGTGAATGTCCCCATTACCCCTCTCTCTCCCTCTGTGAATGTCCCATTGCCCCTTTCTCTCTCTCTCTGTGAAAGTCCCCATTGCCCACCTCTCTCCCTCACTGTGAATGTCCCCATTGCCCCCCCCCCTCTCTCTCTCTCTTAAAGTCCCCATTGCTCCCCTCTCTCCCTCACTGTGAATGTCCCCATTGCCCCTCTCGCTCTCTCTTTCTCTGTGAATGTCCCCATTGCCCCTCTCTCTCTCTCTGTGAATGTCCCCATTACCCCCCTCTCTCTCTTTCTGTGAATGTCCCCATTGCCCCTCTCTCTCTCTCTCTCTGTGAATGTCCCCATTACCCCTCTCTCTCCCTCTGTGAATGTCCCATTGCCCCTCTCTCTCTCTCTCTGTGAAAGTCCCTATTGCCCACCTCTCTCCCTCACTGTGAATGTCCCCATTGCCCCCTCCCTCTCTCTCTCTCTTAAAGTCCCCATTGATCCCCTCTCTCCCTCACTGTGAATGTCCCCATTGCTCCCCTCTCTCCCTCACTGTGAATGTCCCCATTGCCCCTCTCACTCTCTCTCTCTCTGTGAATATTCCCATTGCCCCTCTCTCCCTCTCTCTGTGAATGGCCCCATTGCCCCTCTCTCTCTCTCTCTCTGTGAATGTCCCATTGCCGCTCTCTCCCTCTCTCCCGCTTTGAATGTCCCCACTGCCTCTCTCTCTCTCTCTCTGTGAATGGCCCCATTGCCCCTCTCTCTCTCTCTCTGTGAATGGCCCCATTGCCCCTCTCTCTCTCTCGCTGTGAATGGCCCCATTGCCCCTCTCTCTCTCTCTCTCTCTGTGAATGGCCCCATTGCCCCTCTCTCTCTGTGAATGTCCCATTGCCGCTCTCTCCCTCTCTCCCGCTTTGAATGTCCCCACTGCCTCTCTCTCTCTCTCTCTCGCTGTGAATGGCCCCATTGCCCCTCTCTCTCTGTGAATGGCTCCATTGCCCCTCTCTCTCTCTGTGAATGGCCCAATTGCCCCTCTCTCTCTCTCTCTGTGAATGGCTCCATTGCCCCTCTCTCTCTCTGTGTGAATGGCCCCCTTGCCTCTCTCTCTCTCTCTGTGATTGGCCCCATTGCCCCTCTCTCTGTGAATGGCCCCATTGCCCCTCTCTCTCTCTCTCTCTGTGAATGGCTCCATTGCCCCTCTCTCTCTCTCTCTCTGTGTGAATGGCCCCCTTGCCTCTCTCTCTCTCTGTGATTGGCCCCATTGCCCCTCTCTCTCTCTCTCTCTGTGAATGGCCCCATTGCCCCTCTCTCTCTCTCTCCGTGAATGTCCCCATTGCCCCTCTCTCTCTCTCTCTGCGAGTGGCCCCATTGCCCTTCTCTCACTCTCTCACGCTGTGAAGAACCCCGTTGCCCTCCCCCTCTCTCTCTCTCTCACTGTGAATGTCCCCATTGCCTCTCTCTCTCTCCCTCTCTCTGTGAATGGCCCATTTGCCCCCCGTCTCTCTCTCTCTCTCTGTGAATGGGCCCATTACCCCTCTCTCTCTCTCGCTGTGAATGTCCCCATTGCCCCCCGTCTCTCTCTCTCTCTCTCTGTGAAAGTCCCCATTGCCCCTCTCTCTCTCTCTCTCTCTGAATGTCCCCATTGCCCCCCCCTCTCTCTCTCTGTGAATGTCCCCATTGCCCCCCCCCTCTCTCTCTCTCTCTGTGAAAGTCCCCATTGCTCCCCTCTCTCCCTCACTGTGAATGTCCCCATTGCCCCTCTCGGTCTCTCTCTCTCTGTGAATGTCCCCACTGCCTCTCTCTCTCTCTCTCTCTGTGAATGTCCCATTGCCTCTCTCTCTCTCTCTCTCTGTGAATGTCCCATTGCCTCTCTCTCCCTCTCTCCCGCTTTGAATGTCCCCACTGCCTCTCTCTCTCTCTCGCTGTGAATGGCCCCATTGCCCCTCTCTCTCTCTCTGTGAATGGCTCCATTGCCCCTCTCTCTCTCTCTCACTGTGAATGGCCCCATTGCCCCTCTCTCTCTCTCTCTGTGAATGGCCCAATTGCCCCTCTCTCTCTCTCTCTCTGTGAATGGCTCCATTGCCCCTCTCTCTCTCTCTCTCTGTGAATGGCCCAATTGCCCCTCTCTCTCTCTCTCTGTGAATGGCCCAATTGCCCCTCTCTCTCTCTGTGAATGGCCCCATTGCCCCTCTCTCTCTCTGTGAATGGCTCCATTGCCCCTCTCTCTCTCTCTCTCTCACTGTGAATGGCCCCATTGCCCCTCGCTCTCTCTCTCTGTGAATGGCCCAATTGCCCCTCTCTCTCTCTCTCTCTGTGAATGGCTCCATTGCCCCTCTCCCTCTCTCTCTCTGTGAATGGCCCAATTGCCCCTCTCTCTCTCTCTCTGTGAATGGCCCCATTGCCCCTCTCTCTCTCTGTGAATGGCCCAATTGCCCCTCTCTCTCTCTGTGAATGGCTCCATTGCCCCTCTCTCTCTCTCTCTCTCTCTCTCTGTGAATGGCTCCATTGCCCCTCTCTCTCTCGTGCTGTGTATATCCCCATTCCCCCCCTCTCTCTTTCTGTGAATGTCCCCATTGCCCCTCTCTCTCTCTCTCTGTGAATGGCCCCATTGCCCCACTCTCTCTCTCTCGCTGTGAATATCCCCATTGGCCTCTCTCTCTCTCTGTGAATGGCCCCATTGCCCCTCTCTCTCTCTCTCCCTCTGTGAATGGCCCCATTGCCCCCCTCTCTCTCTCTCTGTGAATGTCCCCCTTGCCCACTCTCTCTGCGAGTGGCCCCATTGCCCTTCTCTCACTCACTCACGCTGTGAAGATCCCCATTGCCCCCCCCCCCCTCTCTCTCTCACTGTGAATGTCCCCATTGCCTCTCTCTCTCTCCCTCTCTCTGTGAATGGCCCTATTGCCCCTTTCTCTCTCGCGCTGTGAATATCCCCATTGCCCCTTCTCTCTCTTTCTGTGAATGGCCCCATTGCCCCTCTCTCTCTCGCGCTGTGTATATCCCCATTCACCACCCCCTCTCTCTCGCTGTGAATATCCCCATTGCCCCTTCTCTCTCTTTCTGTGAATGGCCCCATTGCCCCTCTCTCTCTCTCTCTGTGAATTTCCCCATTGCCCCTCTCTCTCTCTGTGAATGGCTCCATTGCCCCTCTCTCTCTCTCTGTGTGAATGGCGCCCTTGCCTCTCTCTCTCTCTGTGATTGGCCCCATTGCCCCTCTCTCTCTCTCTCTGTGAATGGCCCCATTGCCCCTCTCTCTCTCTCTCCGTGAATGTCCCCATTGCCCCTCTCTCTCTGCGAGTGGCCCCATTGCCCTTCTCTCACTCTCTCACGCTGTGAAGATCCCCATTGCCCCCCCCCCCTCTCTCTCTCTCTCACTGTGAATGTCCCCATTGCCTCTCTCTCTCTCCCTCTCTCTGTGAATGGCCCATTTGCCCCCCGTCTCTCTCTCTCTCTCTCTCTGTTAATGGCCCCATTACCCCTCTCTCTCTCTCGCTGTGAATGTCCCCATTGCCCCCCGTCTCTCTCTCCCTCTCTCTGTGAAAGTCCCCATTGCCCACCTCTCTCCCTCACTCTGAATGGCCCCATTGCCCCTCTCTCTCTCTCTCTCTGTGAATGTCCCCATTGCCCCCCCCCTCTCTCTCTCTCTCTGTGAATGTCCCCATTGCCCCCCCCTCTCTCTCTCTCTCTGTGAAAGTCCCCATTGCTCCCCTCTCTCCCTCACTGTGAATGTCCCCATTGCCCCTCTCGGTCTCTCTCTCTCTGTGAATGTCCCCACTGCCTCTCTCTCTCTCTCTCTCTGTGAATGGCCCCATTGCCCCTCTCTCTCTGTGAATGTCCCATTGCCTCTCTCTCCCTCTCTCCCGCTTTGAATGTCCCCACTGCCTCTCTCTCTCTCTCGCTGTGAATGGCCCCATTGCCCCTCTCTCTCTCTCTCTCTGTGAATGGCTCCATTGCCCCTCTCTCTCTCTCTCTCTCACTGTGAATGGCCCCTTTGCCCCTCTCTCTCTCTCTCTGTGAATGGCCCAATTGCCCCTCTCTCTCTCTCTCTCTGTGAATGGCTCCATTGCCCCTCTCTCTCTCTCTCTCTGTGAATGGCCCAATTGCCCCTCTCTCTCTCTCTGTGAATGGCTCCATTGCCCCTCTCTCTCTCTCTCTCTGTGAATGGCCCCATTGACCCTCTCTCTCTCGCGCTGTGTATATCCCCATTCCCCCCCTCTCTCTTTCTGTGAATGTCCCCATTGCCCCCCTCTCTCTCTGTGAATGGCCCCATTGCCCCTCTCTCTCTCTCTCGCTGTGAATATCCCCATTGGTCTCTCTCTCTGTGAATGGCCCCATTGCCCCTCTCTCTCTCTCTCCCTCTGTGAATGGCCCCATTGCCCCTCTCTCTCTCTCTGTGAATGTCCCCCTTGCCCCACTCTCTCTCTGCGAGTGGCCCCATTGCCCTTCTCTCACTCACTCACGCTGTGAAGATCCCCATTGCCCCCCCCCCTCCCTCTCTCACTGTGAATGTCCCCATTGCCTCTCTCTCTCTCCCTCTCTCTGTGAATGGCCCCATTGCCCCCCGTCTCTCTCTCTCTCACTGTGAATGGCCCCATTGCCCCTTTCTCTCTCGCGCTGTGTATATCCCCATTCCGCCCCCCCTCTCTCTCGCTGTGAATATCCCCATTGCCCCTTCTCTCTCTTTCTGCGAATGGCCCCATTGCCCCTCTCTCTCTCGCGCTGTGTATATCCCCATCCCCCCCCCCCTCTCTCTCTCGCTGTGAATATCCCCATTGCCCCCTCTCTCTCTTTCTGTGAATGGCTCCATTGCCCCTCTCTCTCTCTCCTTCTCTCGGTGAATGGCCCCATTGCCCCTCTCTCTCTCTCTCTCTGTGAATGGCCCCATTGCCCCTCTCTCTCTCTCTCTGTGAATGGCCCAATTGCCCCTCTCTCTCTCTCTCTCTGTGAATGGCTCCATTGCCCCTCTCTCTCTCTCTTTCTGTGAATGGCCCCATTGCCCCTCTCTCTCTCTCTTTCTGTGAATGGCCCCATTGCCCCTCTCCCTCTGTGAATGTCCCATTGCCTCTCTCTCCCACTCTCCCGCTTTGAATGTCCCCACTGCCTCTCTCTCTCTCTCTCTCTGTGAATGGCCCCCTTCCCTCATTCTCTCTCTGTGAGTGGCCCCATTGCCCCTCTCTCTCTCTCTCTCTGTGAATGGCCCCAATGCCCCTCTCTCTCTCTCTCTCTGTGTGAATGTCCCCATTGCCCCTCCCTCTCTCTCTCTGCGAGTGGCCCCATTGCCCTTCTCTCACTCTCTCACGCTGTGAAGATTCCCATTGCCCCCCCCCCCCTCGCTCTCTCTCTCACTGTGAATGTCCCCATTGCCTCTCTCTCTCTCCCTCTCTCTGTGAATGGCACCACTGCCCCCCGTCTCTCTCTCTCTTACTGTGAATGGCCCCATTGCCCCTCTCTCTCTCGCGCTGTGTAAATCCCCATTCCACCCCCCCTCTCTCTCGCTGTGAATGTCCCCATTGCCCCTCTCTCTCTCTCGCTGTGAATGTCCCCATTGCCCCCCTCTCTCTCTCTCTCTCTGTGAATGGCCCCATTGCCCCTCTCTCTCTCTCTCTCTCTGTGAATGGCCCCATTGCCCCTCTCTCTCTCTGTGAAAGTCCCCATTGCCCACCTCTCTCCCTCACTGTGAATGGCCCCATTGCCCCTCTCTCTCTCTCTCTCTCTGTGAATGTCCCCATTGCCCCTCTCTCACTCTCTCTCTGTGAATGTCCCCATTGCCCCCCCCTCTCTCTCTCTCTCTCTTAAAGTCCCCATTGCTCCCCTCTCTCCCTCACTGTGAATGTCCCCATTGCCCCTCTCTCTCTCTCTCTGTGAATGGCCCCATTGCCCCTCTCTCTCTCTCTCTGTGAATGGCCCCATTGCCCCTCTCTCTCTCTCTCTCTGTGAATGGCCCCATTGCCCCTCTCTCTCTGTGAATGTCCCATTGCCTCTCTCTCCCTCTCTCCCGCTTTGAATGTCCCCACTGCCTCTCTCTCTCTCGCTGTGAATGTCCCCATTGCCCCTCTCTCTCTCTCGCTGTGAATGTCCCCATTGCCCCCCTCTCTCTCTCTCTCTCTGTGAATGGCCCCATTGCCCCTCTCTCTCTCTCTGTGAATGCCCCCATTGCCCCTCTCTCTCTGTGAATGTCCCATTGCCTCTCTCTCCCTCTCTCCCGCTTTGAATGTCCCCACGGCCTCTCTCTCTCTCGCTGTGAATGGCCCCATTGCCCCTCTCTCTCTCTGTGAATGGCCCAATTGCCCCTCTCTCTCTCTCTCTCTGTGAATGGCTCCATTGCCCCTCTCTCTCTCTCTCTCTCTCTCACTGTGAATGGCCCCATTGCCCCTCTCTCTCTCTCTCTCTGTGAATGGCCCAATTGCCCCTCTCTCTCTCTCTGTGAATGTCTCCATTGCCCCTCTCGCTCTCTCTCTCTCTGTGAATGGCCTCATTGCCCCTCTCTCTCTCTGTGTGAATGTCCCTATTGCCCCTCTCCCCCTCTCTGAAAGTCCCCATTGCCCCCCCTCTCTCCCTCACTGTGATCGTCCCCATTGCCCCTCTCTCTCTCTCTCTCTGTGAATGTCCCCATTGCCCCTCTCTCTCTCTCTCTGTGGAAGTCCCCATTGCCCCCCTCTCCCCCTCACTGTGAATGGCCTCATTGCCCCTCTCTCTCTCTCCCTCTGTGAATGTCCCCATTGCCCCTCTCTCTCTCTCTCTGTGAAAGTCTCCATTGCCCCCCCTCTCTCCCTCACTGTGAATGGCCTCATTGCCCCTCTCTCACTCTCTCTCTCTGTGAATGTCCCCATTACCCCTCTCTCTCACTCTCTCTCTCTCTGTGAATGTCCCCATTGCCCCTCACGCTCTCTCTCTCTCTCTCTCTGTGAATGTCCCCATTGCCCCTCTCTCGCTGTGAATGTCCCCATTGACCCCCTCTCTCTCTGTGAATGTCCCCATTGCCCCCCGTCTCTCTCTCTCTCTGTGAATGGCCCCATAGCCCCTCTCTCTCTCTGTGAATGGCCCCACTGCCCCCCTCTCTCTCTCTCTCGCTGTTAATGTCCCCACTGCTTCTCTCTCTCTCTCTCTGTGAATGGGCCTATTGTCCCTCACTCTCTCGCTCTGAATATCCCCATTGCCCCTCTCTCTCTCTCTCTCTGTGAATGGCCCCACTGCCCCCCTCTCTCTCTCTCTCGCTGTTAATGTCCCCACTGCTTCTCTCTCTCTCTCTCTGTGAATGGGCCTATTGTCCCTCACTCTCTCGCTCTGAATATCCCCATTGCCCCTCTCTCTCTCTCTCTCTGTGAAAGTCCCCATTGCCCCCCTCTCTCCCTCACTGTGAATGTTCCCATTACCCCTCTCTCTCACTCTATCTCTCTGTGAATGTCCCCATTGCCCCTCTCTCTCTGTGAAAGTCCCCATTGCCCCCCTCTCTCCCTCACTGTGAATGTCCCCATTGCCCCTCTCGCTCTCTCTCTCTTTGTGAATGTCCCCATTGCCCCTCTCTCTGTGAATGTCCCCATTGCCCCCTCTCTCTCTCTGTGAATATCCCCATTGCCACTCTCTCTGTGAATGTCCCCATTGCCCCTCTCTCTCTCTCTGTGAATGTCCCCATTGCCCCTCTCTCTCTCTGTGAATGTCCCCATTGCCCCTCTCTCTCTCTCTCTGTGAATATCCCCATTGCCCCTCTCTCTCTGTGAATGTCCCCATTGCCCTCTCTCTCTCTCTGTGAATATCCCCATTGCCCTCTCTCTCTCTCTGTGAATGTCCCCATTGCCCCACTCACTCTCTCTCTGTGAATATCCCCATTGCCCCACTCTCTCTCTCTCTCTCTCTCTGTGAATGTCCCCATTGCCCTCTCTCTCTCTCTGTGAATGTCCCCATTGCCCTCTCTCTCTCTCTCTGTGAATATCCCCATTGCCCCACTCTCTCTCTGTGAATGTCCCCATTGCCCCCCCTCTCTCTCTATGAAAGGCCTCATTGCCCCTCTCTCTCTCTCTGTGAATGGGCCTATTGTCCCTCACTCTCTCGCTCTGAATATCCCCATTGCCCCTCTCTCTCTCTCTCTCTGTGAATGGCCCCACTGCCCCCCTCTCTCTCTCTCTCGCTGTTAATGTCCCCACTGCTTCTCTCTCTCTCTGTGAATGTCCCCATTGCCCCTCTCTCTCTCTCTCTCTCTCTGTGAATGTCCCCATTGCCCTCTCTCTCTTTCTCTGTGAATATCCCCATTGCCCCTCTCTCTCTCTCTGTGAATGTCCCCATTGCCCCTCTCTCTCTCTCTGTGAATGTCCCCATTGCCCCTCTCTCTCTCTGTGAATTGCCCCATTGCCCCTCTCTCTCTCTCTCGCTGTGTGAATGGCCCCATTGCCCTTCTCTCTCTCTCTCTCTCTCTCTGTGAATGGCCCCATTGCCCCTCTCTCTCTCTCTCTCTGTGAATGGCCC
Organism: Mustelus asterias; assembly: GCF_964213995.1. Taxonomy (NCBI): domain Eukaryota; kingdom Metazoa; phylum Chordata; class Chondrichthyes; order Carcharhiniformes; family Triakidae; genus Mustelus; species Mustelus asterias. The sequence goes on from NC_135803.1 coordinate 881,112, forward strand.
TATTGCCCCTCTCTCTCTCCCTCTGTGAATGGCCCCATTGCCCCTCTCTCTCTCTCTCTCTCTCTGTGAATATCCCCATTGCTCGTCTCTCTCTCTCTCTGTGAATGGCTCCATTGGCCCTCTCTCTCTCTCTCTCTCTGTGAATGGCCCCATTACCCCTCTCTCTCTCTCTCTCTCTCTCTGTGAATGGCTCCATTGCCCCACTCTCTCTCTCTCTCTCTGTGCATGGCCCCACTGCCCCTCTGTCACAGCCATCTTCTTTTGTGCCAAATGGCACTCCAACCAGTGAAGAGTTTTCCCCTGATTGCCTTTGACTCCAGTTGTGCCCGGGCTCCTTGATGCCACACTTGGTCGAATGCTGCCTTGATGTCAAAGGCAGTTAAACTCGCCTCACCTCTGGAGTTCAGCTCTTTAATCCAAGTTTGGATGAAGGCTGTAATGAAGTTCGGGGGTGACCCTGGTGGAATCCAAACTGGGCGTCACTAAGTGGGTTATTGCTGAGCAGGTGCTGCTTGATAGCACTGTCGATGACCCCTTCCAACACTTTACTGATGATTGAGAGTAGACTGATTGGGCGGTAATTGGCCAGATCGGATTTGTCCTGCTTTTTGTGTACAGGACATACCTGGGTAATTTTCCACATTGTCGGGTAGATGCCAGTGTTGTAACTGTACTGGAACAGCTTGATTAGGGTTCCAGCAGGTTCTGGAACACAAGTCTTCAGTACTATTGCTGGAATGTTGTCAGGGTCTTTGGCTTATCTAGTGTCTTCAGCTGTTTCTTCATAACATGTGGAGTGAATTGAACTGGCTGAAGACTGGCATGTGTTATGCTGGAAACCTCCGAAATGGATCAGCCACTCGGCACGTAAAACATAGAACATAGAAAAGCTACAGCACAAACAGGCCCTTCGGCCCACAAGTTGCGCCGAACAATTTCCTTACCTTGTGGGCTCATCTATAACCCTCTATCTTACTAACCTCCATGAACCTATCCAAAAGTCTCTTAAAAGATTCAATCAAATCTGCTTCCACCACCACTACCGGCAGCCGATTCCACGCACCCACCACCCTCTGAGTGAAAAACATACCCCTAACATCTCCTCTATACCTACTCCCCAACACCCTAAACCTGTGGCCTCTCGTGACAACCATTTCAGCCCTGGGTAAAAGCCTCTGAGAATCCACGCTATCCATACCTCTCAACATCTTATACACCTCTATCAGGTCACCTCTCATCCTTGGCCTCTCCAAGGAGAATAGACCTAGCTCTTTCAACCTATCCTAGAACATAGAACATAGAACAGTACAGCACAGAACAGGCCCTTTGGCCCACGATGTTGTGCTGAGCTATCCCACTCCCTAATATCCTGGTATGCTCCATGTGCCTATCCAATAACCGCTTAAATGTTCCTCAAGTGTCTGACTCCACTATCACTGCAGGCAGTCCATTCCACACCCCAACCATTCTCTGCGTAAAGAACCTACCTCGGACATCCTTCCTACATCTCCCACCATGAACCCTACAGTTATGCCCCCTTGTAATAGCTCCATCCACCCGAGGAAATAGTCTTTGAATGTTCACTCTATCTATCCCCTTCATCATTTTATAAACCTCTATTAAGTCTCCCCTCAGCCTCCTCCGCTCCAGAGAGAACAGCCCTAGCTCCCTCAACCTTTCGTCATAAGACCTACCCTCCAAACCAGGCAGCATCCTGGTAAACCACCTTTGCGCTCTTTCCAGCGCTTCCACATCCTTCTTATAGTGAGGTGACCAGAACTGCACACAATATTCTAAATGTGGTCTCACCAAGGTCCTGTACAGTTGCAGCATAACCCCACGGCTCTTAAACTCCAACCCCCCGTTAATAAAAGCTAACACACTATAGGCCTTCTTCACAGCCCTATCCACTTGAGTGGCAACCTTCAGAGATCTGTGGATATGGACCATAAGATCTCTCTGTTCCTCCACAGTCTTCAGAACCCTACCTTTGACCCTGTAATCCACATTTAAATTTGTCCTACCAAAATGAATCACCTCACATTTATCAGGGTTAAACTCCATTTGCCATTTTTCAGCCCAGCTTTGCATCCTATCTATGTCTCTTTGCAGTCTACAACAGCCCTCCACCACACAACTATCTGGGTTGAAGTCCATCTGCCACTTCTCCGCCCAGTCTTGCATCTTATCTATGTCTCGTTGCAACTGCTGACATACCTCTACACTATCCACAACACCTCCAACCTTTGTGTCATCAGCAAACTTGCCAACCCATCCTTCCACTTCCTCATCCAGGTCATTTATAAAAATCACAAAGAGCAAGGGTCCCAGAACAGATCCCTAGGGCACCCCACTGGTGACTGACCTCCACTCTGAAAAAGACTCATCTACAACCACTCTTTGCCTTCTGTGGGCAAGCCAGTTCTGAATCCACAAAGCAACCTCCCCTTGTATCCCATGCCCCTTCACTTTCTCCATAAGCCTTGCATGGGGCACCTTATCAAACGCCTCACTGAAATCCATATAAACCACATTTACCACTCTTCCCCCATCTAAGTGTCTAGTCACATCTTCAAAAAACTCAATCAGACTCGTAAGGGCAGCACGGTAGCACAGTAGGGCGGCACGGTAGCACAGTGGTTAGCACTGCTGCTTCAAAGCTCCAGGGTCCCGGGTTCAATTCCCGGCTCGGGTCACTGTCTGTGTGGAGTTTGCACATTCTCCTCGTGTCTGCGTGGGTTTCCTCCGGGTGCTCCGGTTTCCTCCCACAGTCCAAAGATGTGCAGGTTAGGTTGATTGGCCAGGTTAAAAATTGCCCCTTAGAGTCCTGAGATGCGTAGGTTAGAGGGATTAGCGGGTAAATATGTGGGGGTAGGGCCTGGGTGGGATTGTGGTTGGTGCAGATTCGATGGGCCGAATGGCCTCCTTCTGCACTGTAGGGTTTCTATGTAATTCTATGTAAGGCATGATCTGCCTCGGACAAAGCCGTGCTGGCTACTTCTGATACTATTCCTTTCCAGATGTGCATAAATCCTGCCTCTCAGGATCTTCTCCATCAACTTACCTACCACTGAGGTTAGACTCACCGGTCTATAATTTCCTGGGCTATCTCTTCTCCCTTTCTTGAATAATGGAACCACATCTGCCAGGAATGAGCTGAAAAAGGGGCTTAGGAGAGCTAGGAGGGGACATGAGAAGTCCTTGGTGGGTCGGATCAAGGAAAACCCCAAGGCTTTTTACTCTTATGTGAGGAATAAAAGAATGACCAGGGTGAGGTTAGGGCCGGTCAAGGACAGTAGTGGGAACTTGTGTATGGAGTCAGTAGAGATAGGCGAGGTGATGAATGAATACTTTTCTTCAGTGTTCACCAAGGAGAGGGGCCATGTTTTTGAGGAAGGGAAGGTGTTACAGGCTAATAGGCTGGAGGAAATAGATGTTCGGAGGGAGGATGTCTTGGCAGTTTTGAATAAACTGAAGGTCGATAAGTCCCCTGGGCCTGATGAAATATATCCTAGGATTCTGTGGGAGGCAAGGGATGAGATTGCAGAGCCTTTGGCGTTGATCTTTGGGTCCTCGCTGTCCACGGGGATGGTGCCAGAGGACTGGAGAATGGCGAATGTTGTTCCTCTGTTTAAGAAAGGGAATAGGAATGACCCTGGTAATTATAGACCGGTTAGTCTTACTTCGGTGGTTGGTAGATTGATGGAAAGGGTCCTTAGGGATGGGATTTACGACCATTTAGAAAGATGCGGATTAATCCGAGATAGTCAGCACGGATTCGTGAAGGGCAAGTCGTGCCTCACAAATTTGATAGAATTTTTTGAGGAGGTAACTAAGTGTGTTGATGAAGGTAGGGCAGTTGATGTCATATACATGGATTTTAGTAAGGTGTTTGATAAGGTCCCCCATGGTCGGCTTATGATGAAAGTGAGGAGGTGTGGGATAGAGGGAAAGTTGGCCGATTGGATAGGTAACTGGCTGTCTGACCGAAGACAGAGGGTGGTGGTCGATGGAAAATTTTCGGATTGGAGGCAGGTTGCTAGCGGTGTGCCGCAGGGATCAGTGCTTGGTCCTCTGCTCTTTGTGATTTTTATTAATGACTTAGAGGAGGGGGCTGAAGGGTGGATCAGTAAATTTGCTGATGACACCAAGATTGGTGGAGTAGTGGATGAGGTGGAGGGCTGTTGTCGGCTGCAAAGAGACATAGATAGGATGCAAAGCTGGGCTGAAAAATGGCAAATGGAGTTTAACCCTGATAAATGTGAGGTGATTCATTTTGGTAGGACAAATTTAAATGTGGATTACAGGGTCAAAGGTAGGGTTCTGAAGACTGTGGAGGAACAGAGAGATCTTGGGGTCCATATTCACAGATCTCTAAAGGTTGCCACCCAAGTGGATAGAGCTGTGAAGAAGGCCTATAGTGTGTTAGCTTTTATTAACGGGGGGTTGGAGTTTAAGAGCCGTGGGGTTATGCTGCAACTGTACAGGACCTTGGTGAGACCACATTTGGAATATTGTGTGCAGTTCTGGTCACCTCACTATAAGAAGGATGTGGAAGCGCTGGAAAGAGTGCAGAGGAGATTTACCAGGATGCTGCCTGGTTTGGAGGGTAGGTCATATGAGGAAAGGTTGAGGGAGCTAGGGCTGTTCTCTCTGGAGTGGAGGAGGCTGAGGGGAGACTTAATAGAGGTGTATAAAATGATGAAGGGGATAGATAGAGTGAACGTTCAAAGACTATTTCCTCGGGTGGATGGAGCTATTACAAGGGGGCATAACTATAGGGTTCGTGGTGGGAGATACAGGACAGATATCAGAGGTAGGTTCTTTACGCAGAGAGTGGTTGGGGTGTGGAATGGACTGCCTGCAGTAATAGTGGAGTCAGACACTTTAGAAACATTTAAGCGGTTATTGGATAGGCACATGGAGCACACCAGGATGATAGGGAGTGGGATAGCTTGATCTTGGTTTCAGATAAAGCTCGGCACAACATCGTGGGCCGAAGGGCCTGTTCTGTGCTGTACTGTTCTATGTTCTATGTTCTATGTTCTATCCTCCAATCCTCCGGAACCTCTCCCATCTTCATTGATGACACAAAGATCATCGCCAGAGGATCAGCAATCTCTTCCCTCGCCTCCCACAGTAATCTGGGGTACATCCCATCCAGTCCCGATGATTTATCTAACTTGATGCTTTTCAACATCTCCAACACATCCTCTTTCCTAATGCCCACATGCTCAATCTTCTCAGTCCACTGCAAGTCTGCACTGCAACTACCAAGATCCTTTCCCACTGTGAAGACTGAAGTAAAGTATTCATTGAGTACCTCTGCCATTTCTACCGGTTCAATATAGACTTTCCCACCGTCACATTTGATTGGTCCTACTCCTTCACATCTTATCCTCTTGCTCTTCACATACTTGTAGAATGCCTTGGGGTTTTCCTTTATCCTGTCTGCCAAGGCCTTCTCATGACCCCTCCTGGCTCTTCCAATTTCCCTCTTCAGTTCCTTCCTACTCGTCGTATACTCTTCTAGATTTCTAACATTACCGAGCTCCCTGAACCTTTTGTAGGCTTTTCTTTTCTTCTCTTCCTGACTAAATCCGTTACAGCTTTCGTGCACCACGGTTCCTGTAACCTACCATAACTCCCCTGTCGCACCGGAACATTCCCGTGCAGAGCTCCAGACACATTTTCCTTGAACATTTGCCACATTTCTTCCGTACATTTCCCTGAGAAAACCTCCTTCCAATTTATGCCTCTAATTTCCTGCCCTTACTCCAGATAAACACTTTCCTAGCTCAGCTGATCCTATCTCTCTCCAATGCTAGTGTAAAGGAGATAGGGTTATGATCACTATCCCCAAAAACTTCTGGCTGAAGATTGCCTGCGAATGTTTCAGCCTTATCTTTTGCACTAATGTGCTGTGCTCCTTCATCATTGAGGATGTGGATATTTGTGGAGTCTCCTCCTCTAGTGAGTTGTTTAGTTGTCCACCATCATTCACAGCTGGATGTGGCAGGACTGCAGAGCTTAGATCTGATCCATTGGTTGTGCAATCACTTGGCCTGTCTATTACTTGCTGCTTATGCTTTTTATCATGCATGTTGCCGCATGTCGTAGCCTACATGCAAAATCTGCAGGAATGAATCTACAAGTGAGGCTGGAGTGAATCAGATGAAGTCCTTTTCATCAGTGTGACACCGAGTTCACAAGCTAGGAATAAAGAGACTGCGATAAATCCTGCTTCAATCCCCGACTCCCAGCCTATCACTAAACATTCAGCCATTATTTCCATGCACAAGTCTTGAAGAAAGAATCAGCATTAATATCAAAATCTGGCTGCCCTGAAAATGTGTCGGAAATTCTGTTGTTGAACATGAAAGGACTATTATAGTTGCTTTGGATTTTTAAGTCCCTGTGTTAAGTTGTTTTTGGCAAATCCCGCATAATATGTCTTACCTTTACATGTGGGAATACTGCTACTCCAGCTTCCCGATTTCTGGCATTCGATTTGATAGGCTTCCACCTCATCACCAGCCTGAAAATCAGCCAATATTGTGTCAGGGGCAGTCTGTCAATGCTTGGTGTGATAATTTATACCATAAACAGGAGGGTTTCAGATCTGAAAAGAAAGACTTGCATCCAAATTGCATTTTTCAGAATCACCGGGCATCGCAAATCATTTTACAGCAAATTTAGTACAAAAGTTGAGATGAGTATTCACTGGTGCGCAGTAGGAATGTGCAGCCAAACTGCACACAGAAAGGTCCCACAAACAAGGATGTGATCATCAGCAGATAATCATAAGAACATAAGAAATAGGAGCAGGAGTAGGCCATTTAGCCCCTCGAGCCTGCCCCGCCATTCAATAAGATCATGGCTGATCTGATAGTGGGCTCAGTTCCACTTACCCACCCGCTCCCCATAACCCTTAATTCCCTTAATGGTTAAAAATCTATCTATCTGTGACTTAAACACATTTAACGAGGTAGCCTCCACTGCTTCATTGGACAGAGAATTCCAAAGATTCCTCTGGGAGAAGAAGTTCCTCCTCAACTCTGTTCTAAATTAACTCCCCCGTATTTTGAGGCTATGCCCATAGAAACTTAGAAACATAGAAAAACTACAGCACAATACAGGCACTTCAGCCCACAAAGTTGTGCCGAACATGTCCCTACCTTAGCGATTACTAGGCTTACCTATAACCCTCTATCTTACTAAGTTCCATGTACTTATCTAAAAGACCCTATCGAATCTGCCTCCACCACCGTTGCTGGCAGCCCATTCCACGCACCCACCACCCTCTGAGTGAAAAACCTACCCCTGACATCTCCTCTGTACCTACTCCCCAGCACCCTAAACCTGTATCCTCTTGTGGCAACCATTTCAGCCCTGGGAAAAAGCCTCTGAGAGGTCAACCTGTTGGGAGTTTTTTACAGACCTCCGAAAAGTTCCAGAGATGTAGAGGAAAAGCTTGCAAAGATGATTATGGATAGGAGCGAAAGTAACAGGGCAGTTGTACTGGGGGACTTTAACTTTACAAATATTGACTGGAAAAGCTATAGTTCGAGTACTTTAGAGGGGTCGGTTTTTGTCCAATGTGTGCAGATCGTGCCTTACGAGCCCGGTGGAGTTCTTTGAAAATGTGACTAAACACATTGACGAAGGGAAAGCGGTAGATGTGGTTTATATGGATTTTAGCAAGGCGTTCGATAAGGTCCCCCATGCAAGGCTTCTAGCAAAAGTGAGAGGGCATGGGATCCAAGGGGCTGCTGCCCTGTGGATCCAGAACTGGCTTGCCCAAAGGATGTGGAGATGCCGGCGTTGGACTGGGGTAAACACAGTAAGAAGTTTAACAACACCAGGTTAAAGTCCAACAGGTTTATTTGGTAGCAAAAGCCACACAAGCTTTCGGAGCTCTAAGCCCCTTCTTCAGGTGAGTGGGAATTCTGTTCACAAACAGAGCTTATAAAGACACAGACTCAATTTACATGAATAATGGTTGGAACCATTCCAACCAGAGTTGGAAGTGGAATAATTGGTTCCAACCATTATTCATGTAAATTGAGTTTGTGCCTTTATAAGCTCTGTTTTTGAACAGAATGCCCACTCACCTGAAGAAGGGGCTTAGAGCTCCGAAAGCTTGTGTGGCTTTTGCTACCAAATAAACCTGTTGGACTTTAACCTGGTGTTGTTAAACTTCTTACTGTGTTTGCCCAAAGGAGGCAGAGAGTGTGTATAGATGGGTCTTTTTATAAATGGAGGTCGCGCCCCAGGGATCTGTTCTGGGACCTTGCTGTTTGTCATTTTCATAAATGACCTGGATGAGGAAGCGGAGGGATGGGTTGGTAAGTTTGCCGACGACACGAAGGTTGGTGGGGTTGTGGATAGTCTGGAGGGATGTCAGAAGTTACAGAGGGACATAGATAGGATGCAAGACTGGGCAGAGAAGTGGCAGATGGACTTCAACCCAGATAAATGCGTAGTGGTCCATTTTGGCAGGTCAAATGGGATGAAGGAGTACAATATAAAGGGAAAGACTCTTAGTACTGTGGAGGATCAGAAGGATCTTGGGGTCCGGGTCCATAGGACTCTAAAATCGGCCCCGCAGGTGGAGGAGGTGGTTAAGAAGGCGTATGGTGTGCTGGCCTTTATCAATCGAGGGATTGAGTTTAGGAGTCCGGGGATAATGATGCAGCTGTATAAGACCCTCGTCAGACCCCACTTGGAGTACTGTGCTCAGTTCTGGTCATCTCATTACAGGAAGGATGTGGAAAAGATTGAAAGGGTGCAGAGGCGATTTACAAGGATGTTGCCTGGATTGAGTGGCATGCCTTATGAGAATAGGCTGAGGGAGCTCGGTCTTTTCTCCTTGGAGAGACGTAGGATGAGAGGAGACCTAATAGAGGTATATAAGATGTTGAGAGGCATAGATCGGGTGGACTCTCAGAGGCTTTTTCCCAGGGTGGAAATGGCTGCTACGAGAACATAGAACATTACAGCGCAGTACAGGCCCTTCGGCCCTCGATGTTGCGCCGACCAGTGGAACCAATCTAAAGCCCCTCTAATCTACACTATTCCAATATCATCCATATGTTTATCCAATAACCATTTGAAAGCTCTTAATGTTGACGAGTCCACTACTGCTGCAGGCAGAGCATTCCACGCTCTTACTACTCTCAGAGTAAAGAACGTACCTCGAACATCTGTCCTATATCTCTCACCCCTCAATTTAAAGCTATGTCCCCTCATGCTAGCCATCAGCATCCGAGGAAAAAGGCTCTCACTATCCACCCTATCTAATCCTCTGATCATCTTGTATGCCTCTATTAAGTCATCTCTTAACCTTCTTCTCTCTCATGAAAACAACCTCAAGTCCCTCAGCCTTTCCTCATACGATTGTCCCACCAGACCAGGCAACATCCTGGTAAATCTCCTCTGCACCCTTTCCAACACTTCCACATCTTTCCTATAATACGGCGACCAGAACTGTACGCAATACTCCAAATGCGGCAGCACCAGAGTTTTGTACAGTTGCAGCATGACATCCTAGCTCCGAAACTCAATCCCGCCACCAATAAAAGCTAACACACCGTACGCCTTCTTAACAACCCTATCAACCTGGGTGCCAACTTTCAGGGATCTATGCACATGGACACCCAGATCCCTCTGTTCATCCACACTACCAAGTATCTTACCATTAGCCCAGTACTCTGTATTCCTGTTACTCTTTCCAAAGTGAATCACCTCACACTTTTCCACATTAAACTCCATTTGCCACCTCTCAGCCCGGCTCTGCAGCTTATCTATGTCCCTCTGTAACCTGCCACTTCCCTCCGCACTGTCTACAACTCCACCGACTTTAGTGTCATCCGCAAACTTACTAATCCATCCTTCCACGCCCTCATCCAGGTCATTAATAAAAATGACAAACAGCAGTGGCCCCAAAACAGATCCTTGCGGTACACCACTAGTAACTGAACTCCAGGATGAATATTTCCCATCAACCACCACCCTCTGTTTTCTTACAGCCAGCCAATTCCTGATCCAAACCACTAAATCACCCTCAATCCAAGGTGTCTGTATTTTCGGCAAAAGCTTACCATGGGGAACCTTATCAAACGCTTTGCTGAAATCCATATACACCACATCAACCGCTTTACCCTCATCCACCTCTTTGGTCACCTTCTCAAAGAACTCAATAAGGCTTGTGAGGCACGACCTACCCTTCACAAAACCGTGCTGACTATCCCTAATCAAATTATTCCTTTCTAGGTGATTATAAATCCTATCTCTTATAATCTTTTCCAATACTTTGCCCACAACAGAAGTAAGGCTCACCGGTCTATAATTACCAGGGTTGTCCCTACTCCCTTTCTTGAACAAGGGGTCAACATTTGCTATCCTCCAGTCTTCTGGCACTGTTCCTGCAGACAATGATGACACAAAAATCAAAGCCAAAGGCTCTGCAATCTCCTCTCTAGCCTCCGAGAGAATCCTCGGATAAATCCCATCCGGCCCAGGGGACTTACCTATTTTTACCCTTTCCAGAATTGCTAACACCTCCTCCTTATGAACATCAATCCCATCCAGTCCAACAGCCTGCATCTCAGTACTCCCCTCGACAACACTGTCCCTCTCCAGTGTGAATACCGACGAAAAATATTCATTTGGTGCCTCTCCTATCTCTTCAGACTCCACGCACAACTTCCCACTCCTGTCCTTGACTGGCCCTAATCTTACCCTCATCATTCTTTTACTCCTGACATACCTATAGAAAGCTTTAGGGTTTTCCTTGATCCTACCTGCCAAAGACTTCTCATGTCCCCTCCTGGCTCTTCTTAACTCTTTCTCTAGGTCCTTCCTGGCGAACCTGTAACTCTCAAGTGCCCTAACTGAGCCTTCACGTCTCATCTTAACATAAGTCTCCTTCTTCCTCTTCACAAAAGATTCAACCTCCTTCGTAAACCACGGTTCCCTCACACGTCTGCTTCCTCCCTGCCTGACAGGTACATATTGATCAAGGACGCGTAGTAGCTGTTCCTTGAACAAGCTCCACATTACAATTCTGCCCATCCCCTGCAGTTTCCTTCCCCAACCTATGCCAGCTAAATCTCGCCTAATCGCATCATAATTTCCTTTCCCCCAGCTATAACTCTTGCCCTTTGGTATATACCTATCCTTTTCCATTGCTAAGGTAAACGGAATCGAATTGTGGTCACTGTCACCAAAGTGCTCACTTACCTCCAAATCAAACACCTGGCCTGGTTCATTACCCAGTACCAAATCCAATGTGGCCTCGCCTCTTGTTGGTCTATCTATATACTGCGTCAGGAAGCCTTCCTGCACATAGAACATAGAAAACTACAGCACTAAACAGGCCCTTCGGCCCCACAAGTTGTGCCGAACATATCCCTACCTTTAAGGCGTACCTATAACCCTCCATCCTATTAAGTCCCATGTACTCATCCAGGAGTCTCTTCAAAGACCCTATTGAGTTTGCCTCCACCACCACTGACGGCAGCTGATTCCACTCGCCCACCACCCTCTGTGTGAAAAACTTCCCGCTAACATTTCCCCTGCACATACACCCCAGCACCTTAAACCTGTGTCCTCTCTTGAGAGTTACAAGTTACAAGTTACCCAGGAAGGACCTAAAGAAAGAGTTAAGAAGAGCCAGGAGAGGACATGAGAAGTCTTTGGCTGGTAGGATCAAGGAAAACCCTAAAGCTTTCTATTGGTATGTCAGGAGTAAAAGAATGACTGGGGTAAGATTAGGGCCAGTCAAGAACAGTAGTGGGAAGTTGTGCGTGGAGTCTGAAGAGATAGGAGAGGCACTAAATGAATATTTTTCGTCGGTATTCACACTGGAGAGGGACAGTGTTGTTGAGGGGAGTACCGAGATGCAGGCTGTTGGACTGGATGGGATTGATGTTCATAAGGAGGAGATTGATGTTCATAAGGAGGAGGCGTTAGCAATTCTGGAAAGGGTAAAAATAGATAAGTCCCCTGGGCCGGATGGGATTCATCCTAGGATTCTCTGGGAGGCAAGAGAGGAGATTGCAGAGCCTTTGGCTTTGATCTTTGTGTCGTCATTGTCTACAGGAACAGTGCCAGAAGACTGGAGGATAGCGAATGTTGTCCCCTTGTTCAAGAAGGGGAGTAGGGACAACCCTGGTAATTATAGACCGGTGAGCCTTACTTCTGTGGTGGGCAAAGTATTGGAAAGGATTATAAGAGATCGGATTTATAATCACCTCGAAAGGAATAATTTGATTAGGGATAGTCAGCTCGGCTTTGTGAAAGGTAGGTCGTGCCTCACAAGCCTTATTGAGTTCTTTGAGAAGGTGACCAAAGAGGTGGATGAGGGTAAAGCGGTTGATGTGGTGTATATGGATTTCAGCAAAGCGTTTGATAAGGTTCCCCATGGTAAGCTTTTGCAGAAAATACGGACACATGGGATTGAGGGTGATTTAGTGGTTTGGATCAGGAATTGGCTGGCTGTAAGAAAACAGAGGGTGGTGGTTGATGGGAAATATTCATCCTGGAGTTCAGTTACTAGTGGTGTACCGCAAGGATCTGTTTTGGGGCCACTGCTGTTTGTCATTTTTATTAATGACCTGGATGAGGGCGTGGAAGGATGGATTAGTAAGTTTGCGGATGACACTAAAGTCGGTGGAGTTGTAGACAGTGCGGAGGGAAGTGGCAGGTTACAGAGGGACATAGATAAGCTGCAGAGCTGGGCTGAGAGGTGGCAAATGGAGTTTAATGTGGAAAAGTGTGAGGTGATTCACTTTGGAAAGAGTAACAGGAATACAGAGTACTGGGCTAATGGTAAGACACTTGGTAGTGTGGATGAACAGAGGGATCTGGGTGTCCATGTGCATAGATCCCTGAAAGCTGGCACCCAGGTTGATAGGGTTGTTAAGAAGGCGTACGGTGTGTTAGCTTTTATTGGTGGAGGGATTGAGTTTCGGAGCCAGGAGGTCATGCTGCAACTGTACAAAACTCTGGTGCGGCCGCATTTGGAGTATTGCGTACAGTTCTGGTCGCCGTATTATAGGAAAGATGTGGAAGTGTTGGAAAGGGTGCAGAGGAGATTTACCAGGATGTTGCCTGGTATGGTGGGAAAATCGTATGAGGAAAGGCTGAGGGGCTTGAGGTTGTTTTCATGAGAGAGAAGAAGGTTAAGAGGTGACTTAATAGAGGCATACAAGATGATCAGAGGATTAGATAGGGTGGATAGTGAGAGCCTTTTTCCTCGGATGCTGATGGCGAACACGAGGGGACATAGCTTTAAATTGAGGGGTGAGAGATGTAAGACAAATGTTCGAGGTAGGTTCTTTACTCAAAGAGTAGTAAGGACTGGAATGCCCTGCCTGCAGCAGTAGTGGACTCGTCAACATTAAGAGCGTTCAAATGGTCATTGGATAAACATATGGGTGATATTGGAATAGTGTAGATTAGAGGGGCTTTCGGTTGGTTCCACTGGTCGGCGCAACATCGAGGGCCGAAGGGCCTGTACTGCGCTGTAATGTTCGATGTTCTATGACTATCCACTCGATCAATACCTCTCAACATCTTATACACCTCTATCAGGTCACCCCTCATCTCTCCAAGGAGAAAAGCCGAGCTCACTCAACCTATCCTCATAAGGCATGCCCCCCCAACCCAGGCAACATCCTTGTAAATCTCCTCTGCACCCTCTCGATGGCTTCCACATCCTTCCTGTACTGAGGCGACCAGAACTGAGCACAGTACTCCAAGTGTGGTCTGACCAGGGCCTTATATTGCTGCAACATTATCTCATAACTCCGAAACTCAATTCCTCGATTGATGAAGGCCAGTAGACCTGACACCTTCTTAACCACAGCCTCAACCTGCACAGCTGCTTTGAGCGTCCTATTAACACCGGACCCCAAGATCATTCTGATCTTCCATTATGCCAAGAGTCCTACCATTATTATATTAGAAACATAGAAACATAGAAAACTACAGCACAAAACAGGCCCTTCGGCCCCACAAGTTGTGCCGAACATATCCCTACCTTTTAGGCCTACCTATAACCCTCTATCCTATTAAGTCCCATGTACTCATCCAGGAGTCTCTTAAAAGACTCTATTGAGTTTGCCTCCACCAACACTGATGGCAGCTGATTCCACTCACCCACCACCCTCTGTGTGAAAACCTTCCCCCTAACATTTCCCCCGTACCTACCCCCCAGCACCTTAAACCGGTGTCCTCTCGTAGCAGCCATTTCCACCCTGGGAAAAAGCCTCTGAGAGTCCACCCGATCTATGCCTCTCAACATCTTATATACCTCTATTAGGTCTCCTCTCATCCTACGTCTCTCCAAGGAGAAAAGACCGAGCTCCCTCAGCCTATCCTCATAAGGCATGTCACTCAATCCAGGCAACATCCTTGTAAATCGCCTCTGCACCCTATCAATCTTTTCCACATCCTTCCTGTAATGAGGCGACCAGAACTGAGCACAGTACTCCAAGTGGGGTCTGACGAGGGTCTTATATAGCTGCATCATTATCCCCGGACTCCTAAAATCAATCCCTCGATTGATAAAGGCCAGCACACCATACGCCTTCTTAACCACCTCCTCCACCTGCGGGGCCGATTTTAGAGTCCTATGGACCTGGACCCCAAGGTCCTTCTGATCCTCTACAGTACTAAGAGTCTTTCCCTTTATATTGTACTCCTTCATCCCATTTGACCTGCCAAAATGGACCACATCACACTTATCTGGGTTGAACTCCATCTGCCACTTCTCCGCCCAGTCTTGCATCCTATCAATGTCTCGCTGCAACCCTAGTTCTTGTTTCCATTGTAAGTGGAAATAACCTCGCTGCTTCTCCCCTGTCTAGCCCCTTCATTATCTTATATGTCTCTATAAGATCACCCCTCAGCCTTCTCAACTCCAATGAGTACAGGCCCAATCTACTCAATCTCTCCTCATAAGCTAACCCCCTCATCTCCGGAATCAACCTGGTGAACCTTCTCTGTACCCCCTCCAAAGCTAATATATCCTTTCTTAAATGAGGGGACCAAAATTGTACACAGTACTCTAGGTGTGGCCTCACCAGTACCCTGTACAGTTGCAGCATGACCTCCTTGCTTCTATACTCCACCCCTCTCGCGATAAAGGCCAACATTCCATTTGCCTTCTTGATTACCTGCTGCACCTGCAATCTGAGTTTTTGTGATTCATGCACAAGGACCCCAGGTCCCTCTGCACAGTAGCATGTTGTAATTTTTCACCATTTAAATAATAGTCCATTTTACTATTATTCCTTCCAAAGTGGATAACCTCACACTTACCAACGTTATACTCCATGTGCCAGATTCTTGCCCACTCACTTAGCCTATCCAAATCTCTCTGCAGACTCTCTGTGTCCTCCACGCAATTTGCTTTCCCACTCATCTTTGTGTCATCCGCAAACGTTGTTACGTAGACTCGGTCCCCTCCTCCAGATCGTCTATGTATATGGTAAATAGTTGAGGTCCCAGCACCGATCCCTGCGGCACGCCACTGGTCACTGATTGCCAACCGGAAAAGCACCCATTTATTCCGACTCTCCGCTTTCTGTTAGATAACCAATCCTCAATCCACGCTAACACTTTACCCCCAACTCCGTGTACCTTTATCTTATGCAGCAACCTTTTGTGAGGCACCTTATCGAATGCCTTCTGGAAATCTAAATACACCACATCCACCGGTTCCCCTCTGTCAACCGCACTCGTTATATCCTCAAAAAATCCAGTAAATTAGTCAAACATGACTTTTCCTTCATGAATCCATGCTGCGTCTGCTTGACTGAACCATTCTTTCTCAGGTGTCCCGCTATTTCTTCCTTAATGATAGATTCCAGCACTTTCCCAACTATGGATGTTAAGCTAACCGGCCTGTAGTTACCTGCCTTTTATCAACCTCCTTTTTTAAACAGTGGCGTTACATTAGCTGTTTTCCAATCAGCTGGCACTTCCCCAGAGTCCAGTGAATTTTGATAAATTACAACTAATGCATTTGCTATTTCTTCTGCCATTTCTTTCACAACCCTGGGATACATTCCATCCGGACCAGGGGACTTGTCTACCTTTAGTCCCATTCGCCTACCCAGCACTACCTCTTTAGTAATAGTGATCTTTCTTTGATATTATGTCAGAACATAAAAACTCGGAGGAGTAGGCCATTCAGTCCATTGAGCCTGCCTTGGGTGTGCTTGAATGAAGAATGCAAAGAGTTAACGTACACACAGCAAACAATTAGGAAGGCAAATGGCCTTTATCACAAAGGGGGTTGGTGTCGAGGAATATGGAAATCTTCCGACAAGTGTACAGCATTTTGATGAGACCACATCTGGAGTGCAGTTTTGGTCTCCACATTTAAAAATTGAATTGGTAAAAGTAAAGTAAAGTTTATTTATTAGTCAGAAGTAAGGCTTACATTAACACTGCAATGAAGTTACTGTGAAATTCCCCGAGTCACCACAGTCCAGCTCCTTTTTGGGTCAATGCACCAAACCAACACATCTTTTGGACTGTGGGAGGAAACCGGAGCACCCGGAGGAAACCCACGCAGACACGGGGAGAACGTGCAAACTCCACACAGACAGTGACCCAAGATGGGAATCAAACCCGGGTCCCTGGCGATGTGAGGCAGCAGTGCTAACCATTGTGCCACCTTGTTGCCGCAGTACAGCGAAGGTTCATTAGATTGGTCCCTGAGATGAAAGGTTGAATAAATTGGGTCCCTGTTCTCTGGACATTTCTTGCCAGTTTACTCTCATTAAAAAAAAATCCCTTTACTTTTTTCACTCATCCTTTTTTATTTTCTAAAATGTTCCTAATAAGGAACAAAGAACAAAGAACAGTACAGCACAGGAAACAGGCCCTTCGGCCGTCCAAGCCTGTGCCGCGCCTTGGTCCAACTAGACCAATCATTTGTATCCCTCCATTCCCAGGCTGCTCATGTGACTATCCAGGTAAGTCTTAAACGATGTCAGCGTGCCTGACTCCACCACCCTACTTGGCAGCGCATTCCAGGCCCCCACCACCCTCTGTGTAAAAAACATCCCTCTAATATCTGAGTTATACTTCGCCCCTCTCACCTTGAGCCCGTGAGTCCACATGATCGACACTTCTGATCTGGGAAAAAGCTTCCCACCGTTCACCCTATCTATCCCCTTCATAATCTTAGAAACATAGAAAACTTCAGCACAAAAAGAGGCCCTTCGGCCCCACAAGTTGTGCTGAATGTATCCCTACCTTTTAGGCCTACCTATAACCCTCCATCCTGTTAAGCCCCATGTACTCATCCAGGAGTCTCTTAAAAGACCCTTTGAGTTTGCCTCCACCACCACTGATGGCAGCTGATTCCACTCGCCCACCACCCTCTGTGTGAAAAACTTCCCCCTAACATTTCCCCTGTACCTACCCCCCAGCACCTTAAACCTGTGTCCTCTCATCGCAGCCATTTCCACCCTGGGAAAAAGCCTCTGAGAGTCCACCCGATCTATGCCTCTCAACATCTTATATACCTCTATTAGGTCTCCTCTCATCCTACATCTCTCCAAGGAGAAAAGTCCGAGCTCCCTCAGCCTATCCTCATAAGGCATGCCACTCAATCCAGGCAACATCCTTGTAAATTGCCTTTGCACCCTTTCAATCTTTTCCACATCCTTCCTGTAATGAGGCGACCAGAACTGAGCACAGTACTCCAAGTGGGGTCTGACGAGAGTCTTATATAGCTGCATCATTATCCCCGGACTCCTAAACTCAGTCCCTCGATTGATAAAGGCCAGCACACCATACGCCTTCTTAACCACCTCCTCCACCTGCGGGGCCGATTTTAGAGTCCTATGGACCCGGACCCCAAGATCCTTCTGATCCTCCACAGTACTAAGAGTCTTTCCCTTTATATTGTACTCCTTCATCCCATTTGACCTGCCAAAATGGACCACTACGCATTTATCTGGGTTGAAGTCCATCTGCCACTTCTCCGCCCAGTCGTGCATCCTATCTATGTCCCTCTATAACTTCTGACATCCCTCCAGACTATCCACAACCCCACCAACCTTCGTGTCATCAGCAAACTTACCAACCCATCCCTCCACTTCCTCATCCAGGTCATTTATGAAAATGACAAACAGCAACGGTCCCAGAACAGATCCCTGGGGCACACCACTGGTGACCGACCTCCATTTAGAAAAAGACCCATCTATACACACTCTTTGCCTCCTTGGGCATCTTGTACACCTCTATTAGATCTCCCCTCATTCTCCATCTTTCCAGGGAGAACAACCCCAGTTTACCCAATCTCTCCTCATAGCTAAGACCCTCCATACCAGGCAACATCCTGGTAAACCTTCTCTGCACTCTCTCTAACGCCTGCATGTCCTTCTGGTAGTGCGGCGACCAGAACTGGATGCAATACTCCAAATATGGCCTAGCCAGCGTTCTATACAGCTGCATCATCAGACTCCAGCTTTTATACTCTATACCCCGTCCTATAAAGGCAAGCATACCATATGCCTTCTTCACCACCTTCTCCACCAGTGTTGCCACCTTCAAGGATTTGTGGACTTGCACACCTAGGTCCCTCTGTGTTTCTATACTCTTGATGACTCTGCCATTTATTGTATAACTCCTCCCTACATTATTTCTTCCAAAATGCATCACTTCGCATTTATCCGGATTAAATTCCAATCATCAAGCCGAACAATATTCTTTATAACATTCTACACCTTTTCTTTCAATTTGATACTAACTTGTTAACTTCCTTAGTTAGCTATAGATGGTTTATCCCTGTTGTTCAGTTTTTCTTTTTCAATTGAATATATCTTTCCTGAGAATTCGGAACTATTTCCTTCAATGTCTGTGCTGTGAAAATGCTATTTTCCTGCTGACTTGATTTCCCGAGTTCACTTTAATCAACTCCATCTTTAAACCTTTATAATCGCTTTGAAAAATTATGTTTAAGACACTAGTTTCAGACCAAAGTTTCTCACCTTCAAACTGAATGTGGAATTCCATCATATTTTTATCACTCTTGCCAAGAGGATCCTTACTATGAGATAATCGGAGATCATTCGGGGAATTTCACAGTAACTTCATTGCAGTGTTAATGCAAGCCTTATTTGTAACTAATAAATAAACTTTAATTTTACTTTACATTAATGAATCATATCACATTACACATGAGATCTACAATAGTCTGTTCCATGGTTGGTTCCACACTATCATTCTATAAAACTGTCTAAAATACACTCTATAAACTTGTCCTCAGGGAGACAGTGGCACAGTCATATTGTCACTGAACTAGTAATCCAGAGATCCAGGGTAATGTTCTGGGAACCCGGATTCAAATCCCACCAGGGCAGATTGTGAGATTTGAATGCCATAAAAATCAGAAATTAAAAATCAAATGATAACCACGAAACCATTGTTGATTGTTGTAAAAACTCATCTGGTTCACTAATGTCCTTTAAGGAAGGAAATCTGCCATCCTGACCTGGTCTGGCCTACATGTCTGGTCCAAGTGCAGGTCAGTGGGACTCGGCATAAAATGGTTCGGCACAGACAAGAAGGGCCAAAAGGCCTGTTTCTGAGCTGTAATTTTCTATGGTTCTATGTAACTCCAGACCCACTCTAAAATGGCAGGGCAAGCCACTCAGTTCAAAGGCAATTAGAGACGAGCAATAAATGCTGGTCTTGCCAGCGACACCCATATCCACTGGAAAAAAAAGCCTTTAATCTATATGAAAATTAAAGTTACCCAATTCAGTATCACTTCAGCTCCCTTCTGACAAGTTCCCATTAATAATTGATGCATACTCTGTCCTACAGTGCAGCTATCACTAAGGTGGCCTCCAATGACTTTTTACTTTGTTCTTTCTTACCTCCACCAAGCCTTATTATACATGCTTCTTTTCTGAGCCATGATCATTTCTCACTACTTTCCTGATCTCATCCTTTATTAACTGAGCTATGCCACCTCCTTTCCTTTCTGCATATCTTTCTAAAATGTCAAATATCCTTCAATATTCACTTCATCACCTTGGTCAACTTGTAACCATGTTTGCTGGTGCACACTTAGCTCTCTGCACTCTGTAACCTCTTGTCAGACACGGAGTATCATTATCCAAATTGCTATTGCTTTTAGCTTCCTGATTTTCCCTCACCTGATCCATCCATTCTCACTATTTAAACTACTTTGATACAGAATAAAGCTTTCTCTACACTATCCCCATCAACCACTCCTAGGACAGGTACAGCACGGGGTTAGATACAGAGTATAGCTTCCTCTACATTGTCCCCATCAAACACTCACATTGATATGGATTATGAAGAGCTGTGGCCCTTGCACATGCACTGTCCAGATACTGCACCAACTAACCAGTTCCAGAGCAGTGAGATGTACATAAGTAGCAGGGGAATAAACTCCCACCCCTTTCTAGATGCTAATAGAAACATAGAAACTAGGTACAGGAGTAGGCCATTCAGCCCTTTGAGCATGCACCACCATTCAATATGGTCATGTGCCAACTATCACGGGGAGAGGCTGATTAGAAATAGGACGGCCCCTGATTTAATCATTACAACCAAGCCAGGGTCAACACATTTCATCAAATTGCCTTTTGAAATTATGCTTTTTAAGATATGAAAGTGTAAGATTATGACAACAAATTTGTTGACTGACAGAGAAGGTATTCAATTGATTTCAGAGTGTTGATGCAAAGTACCTTTACAAATTTAAATCCAGTGTTGCATCTGATCTGGACTTGATCTTTGAATGAATATTGGTCTTGGACTGGTTCAATTGTGCCATTGGCAGGAGGATGGAGGATAGGACAAGGAGTTCCTGAAAAAAACACAAAATATACATTAATATATGAAAAGATATTAATGTATTAATATTTAAAATATAATATTTTAATATTCTAATTGGTAGAGGCACTGCCATGGAGGTTGTGGCATAAATTGGAATCCACTTGCCAACCAATCAGCCCTCTTGTCTCATGCAATATAAATTATTGTTCCCTTCATAATTTGGTTCTCGAGCGAATTGCTCTGATGAGTGCAAGATGAAAAACTTCAACAACGTGAGTTTTTAATTGAAGGAATTCCTCCTCATCTTAGTCCTAAATTCTCAGCTCTGCATCCTGAATCTGTACAAACGCCTCAGTTTGTAAATTCTGCAACCATCAAAAACGATCCCTCAGTGTTTACCGCCAACCAAGAACCATAGAAAATTACAGCTCAGAAACAGGCCTTTTGGCCCTTCTTGTCTGTGCCGAACCATTTTTTGCCTAGTCCCACTGACCTGCACTTGGACCATATCCCTCCACACCCCTCTCATCCATGAACCCGTCCAAGTTTTTCTTCAATGTTAAAAGTGACCCCGCATTTACCACTTTATCCGGCAGCTCATTCCACACTCCCACCACTCTCTGCGTGAAGAAGCCCCCCCTAATATTCCCTTTAAACTTTTCTCCTTTCACCCTTAACCCATGCCCTCTGGTTTTTTTCTCCCCTAGCCTCAGCGGAAAAAGCCTGCTTGCATTCACTCTATCTATACCCATCAAAATCTTATACACCTCTATCAAATCTCCCCTCAATCTTCTACGCTCCAGGGAATAAAGTCCCAACCTATTCAATCTCTCTCTGTAACTCAGCTTCTCAAGTCCCGGCAACATCCTTGTGAACCTTCTCTGCACTCTTTCAACCTTATTTACATCCTTCCTGTAGCTAGGTGAACAAAACTGTACACAATACTCCAAATTCGGCCTCACCAATGCCTTATATAACCTTACCATAACACTCCAACTTTTATACTCGATACTCCGATTTATAAAGGCCAATGTACCAAAGGCACTCTTTACGACCCTATCCACCTGTGACGTCACTTTTAGGAAATTCTGTACCTGTATTTCCAGATCCCTCTGTTCAACTGCACTCTTCAGAGTCCTACCGTTTACCCTGTACGTTCTACTTTGGTTTGTCCTTCCAAAGTGCAATATCTCACACTTGTCTGCGTTAAATTCCATTTGCCATTTTTCAGCCCATTTTTCTAGTTGGTCCAAATCCCTCTGCAAGCTTTGAAAACCTTCCTCACTGTCCACTACACCTCCAATTTTTGTATCATCAGCAAACTTGCTGATCCAATTTACCACATTATCATCCAGATCATTGATATAGATGACAAACAACAATGGACCCAACACCGATCCCTGCGGCACACCACTAGTCACAGGCCTCCACTCAGAGAAGCAATCCTCCACAACCACTCTGGCTTCTTCCATTGAGCCAGTGTCTAATCCAATTTACTACCTCCCCATGTACACCTAGCGACTGAACCTTCCTAACTAACCTCCCATGAGGGACCATGTCAAAGGCCTTGCTGAAATCCAGGTAGACAACATCCACTGCCTTCCCTTCATCCACTTTCCTGGTAACCTCCTCGAAAAACTCTAATAGATTGGTCAAATATGACCTACCACGCACAAAGCCATGTTGACTCTCCCTAATAAGTCCCTGTCTATCCAAATATTTGTAGATCCTATCCCTTATCAAGGCTGAGAGGCTGAGGAGATTGGGTTTGTACTCGTTGGAGTTTAGAAGGATGAGGGGGGATCTTATGGAGACTTATAAGATAATGCGGGGGCTGGAAAGGGTGGAGGCGGAGAGATGCTTTCCACTTAGTAAGGAAGTTAAAACTAGAGGACACAGCCTCAAAATAAAGGGGGGTCGGTTTAAGACAGAGTTGAGGAGGAACTTCTTCTCCCAGAGGGTGGTGAATCTCTGGAATTCTCTGCCCACTGAGGTGGTGGAGGCTACCTCGCTGAATATGTTTAAAGCGCGGATGGATGGATTCCTGATCGGTAAGGGAATTAAGGGTTATGGGGATCAGGCGGGTAAGTGGTACTGATCCACGTCAGATCAGCCATGATCTTATTGAATGGCGGGGCAGGCTCGAGGGGCTAGATGGCCTACTCCTGCTCCTATTTCTTATGTTCTTATGTTCTCACAACACCAGGTTAAAGTCCAACAGGTTTATTTGGTAGCAAAAGCCACTAGCTTTCGGAGCACTGCTCCTTCGTCAGGTGAGTGGGATTTCAGTTCACAAACAGGGCATATAAAGACACAAACTCAATTTACAAAATAATGGTTGGAATGCGAGTCTTTACAGGTAATCAAGTCTTAAAGGTACAGACAATGTGAGTGGAGAGAGGGTTAAGCACAGGTTAAAGAGATGTGTATTGTCTCCAGCCAGGACAGTTAGTGAGATTTTGCAAGCCCATCCAAGTCGTTGGGGTTACAGATAGTGTGACATGAACCCAAGATCCCGGTTGAGACTGCCCTCATGTGTGTGGAACTTGGCTATCAGTCTCTGCTCAGCGACTCTGCGCTGTCGTGTGTCGTGAAGGCCGCCTTGGAGAATGCTTACCCGAAGATCAGAGGCCAAATGCCCGTGACCGCTGAAATGTTCCCCAACAGGAAGAGAACACTCTTGCCTGGTGACACTTGCAAGAGTGTTCTCTTCCTGTTGGGGAACACTTCAGCGGTCATGGGCATTCGGCCTCTGATCTTCAGGTAAGCGTTCTCCAAGGCGGCCTTCACGACACACGACAGCGCAGTGTCGCTGAGCAGAGACTGATAGCCAAGTTCCGCACACATGAGGGCAGTCTCAACCGGGATCTTGGGTTCATGTCACACTATCTGTAACCCCCACGACTTACCTGGGCTTGCAGAATTCCACTAACTGTCCTGGCTGGAGACAATACACATCTCTTTAACCTGTGCTTAACGCTCTCTCCACTCACATTGTCTGTACCTTTAAGACTTGATTAGCTGTAAAGACTCGCATTCCAACCATTATTCTGTAAATTGAGTTTGTGTCTTTATATGCCCTGTTTGTGAACTGAAATCCCACTCACCTGATGAAGGAGCAGCGCTCCGAAAGCTAGTGCCTTTGCTATCAAATAAACCTGTTGGACTTTAACCTGGTGTTGTGAGACTTCTTACTGTGTTCACCCCAGTCCAACGCCGGCATCTCCACATCTTGGTTTTAGAAGACGGAGAGTAGCGGTGAAAGGGTGTTTTTCAGAATGAAGATCTGTAGCTAGTGGTGTTCCGCAGGGATCAGCGCTGGGACCTCTGTTGTTTGTAGTTTATATAAATGATCTGGAGGAAAATGTAGGGGGTCTGATTAGTAAGTTTTCAGATGACACAAAGACTGGTGGAGTTGCTGATAGTGCCGGGGATTGTCAGAGGATACAACAGGATAGAGATAGATTGGAGACTTGGGCACAGAAATGGCAGGTGGAGTTTAATCCGGACAAATGCGAGGTGATGCATTTTGGAGGATCAAATTTAGGTGTGAATTATACTGTAAATGGCAGAACCCTTAGGAATATTAACATCGAACATAGAAAGCCACAGCACAAACAGGCCCTTCGGCCCACAAGTTGCGCCGATCACATCCCCACCTCTAGGCCTATCTATAGCCCTCAATCCCATTAAATCCCATGTACTCATCCAGAAGTCTCTTAAAAGACCCCAACGAGTTTGCCTCCACCACCACCGACGTCAGCCGATTCCACTCACCCACCACCCTCTGAGTGAAAAACTTACCCCTGACATCCCCCCTGTACCTACCCCCCAGCACCTTAAACCTGTGTCCTCTCGTAACACAGAGTGATCTGGGCGTGCAGGTCCACAGTTCCCTAAAAGTAGCAGCACAGGTGGCCAAGGTGATTAAGAAGACATATGGCATTCCTGCCTTCATCAGCCGGGGCACCGAGTACAAA
Organism: Mustelus asterias; assembly: GCF_964213995.1. Taxonomy (NCBI): domain Eukaryota; kingdom Metazoa; phylum Chordata; class Chondrichthyes; order Carcharhiniformes; family Triakidae; genus Mustelus; species Mustelus asterias. Next base: position 905,933 of record NC_135803.1, read on the forward strand.
AGTTGGGAAATCATGTTGCAGCTATATAAAACCTTGGTTAGGCGGCATTTGGAGTATTGTGTGCCGTTCTGGTCACCACATTACCAGAAGGACGTGGAAGCTTTGGAGAGAGTGCGAAGAAGGTTCACCAGGATGTTGTCTGGTCTCGAGGGTGTCGGCTACGAGGACAGGTTGAATAAACTAAGATTGTTTTCACTGGAAAGATGGAAGCTGAGGGGAGACCTGATAGAGGTTACAAAATTATGAGAGGCACAGACAGGGTGGATAGTCAGAGGCTTTTTCCAAGGGTGGAAGTGTCAATTACACAGGGCACAGGTTCAAGGTGAGAGGGGGACAGTTTAAGGGAGATGTGCGAGGGAAGTTTTCATGCAGAGAGTGGTGGGTGCCTGGAACGCGCTGCCAGAGGAGGTGGTGGAAGCAGGCACATTAGCAACATTTAAGAGACATCTGGGTGGGTACATGAATAGGGAGGGAATGGAGGGATAATGACGGAGTAAGTTTTTTTTTAGTTTAGTTAGGGCATCATGTTTGGCACAGGCTTGGAGGGCCGATGGCCTGTTCCTGTTCTTTGTAAGAAGGGAGGAAGGGGTAAACCAGGAAACTATAGGATAGTCAGTCTAACCTCAGTGGTGGGGAAACTACTGGGAGCAATTCTGAGAAACAGAATTAATCTGCATTTGGAGAGGCAGAGATTAATCAAGAACAGTCGGCATGGATTTGAAAAGGGGAGGTCAAGGCTGACCAACTTGATTGAGTGTTTCAAAGAGGTGACCAGGTGTGTAGGTGAGGGCTATGCATTTGATGTGGTCTCCTTGGACTTCAGCAAGGCTTTTAATAAGGTCCCACATGGGGTACTGATAGCGAAGGTAAGAACCCATGGGATCCAAGGAAATTTGGCAAATTGGATCCAGAATTGGTTCAGTGGCAGGAAGCAGAGGGTGATGGTTGGGGGGTGTTTGACTGGAAGACCCTAGTGCGGTCCCATCAGGATCAGTGTTGGGGCCTTGCTGTTTGTGGTTTATATCAACGATTTAGACTTGAATGTAGGAGGGTTGATCGGTATGTTGGTAAATAGTGAGGAGGATAGCCTTAGATTGCAGGATATATAGATGGGCTGGTCAGTAACAAATGGAATTCAATCTGGGTAAGTCTGAGGTGATGCACTTGGGCAGGACAAACAAGCCAATACATGAATACATGATGAATGGCAGGACCCTGGGAAGCACCAAAGATCAGAGGAGTCTTGGTGTGCATGTGCACAGGTCCCTTGAGGTACAAGGATAGGTGGATAAAATGGTTAAGCAATACTAAGGAAAGATGTGCTGACCTTGGAAAGGATCCAGAGGAGGTTCACAAGAATGATCCCTGGAATGAAGAGCTTGCCGTATGAGGAATGGTTGAGGACTCTGGGTCTGTACTCATTGGAGTTTAGAAGGATGAGGGGGGATCTTATTGAAACTTACAGGATGCTGCGAGGCCTGGTTTGAGTGGACATGGAGAGGATGTTTCCACTAGTCGGAAAAACTAGAACCAGAGGGCACAACCTCAGGCTAAAGGGACATAGAACATAGAACATAGAACAGTACAGCACAGAACAGGCCCTTCGGCCCTCGATGTTGTGCCGAGCTTTATCTGAAACCAAGATCAAGCTATCCCACTCCCTATCATCCTGGTGTGCTCCATGTGCCTATCCAATAACCGCTTAAATGTTTCTAAAGTGTCTGACTCCACTATCACTGCAGGCAGTCCATTCCACACCCCAACCACTCTCTGCGTAAAGAACCTACCTCTGATATCCGTCCTGTATCTCCCACCACGAACCCTATAGTTATGCCCCCTTGTAATAGCTCCATCCCCCGAGGAAATAGTCTTTGAACGTTCACTCTATCTATCCCCTTCATCATTTTATACACAAATCCTTTGAAACAGAGATGAGGAGGAATTTCTTCAGCCAGAGAGTGGTGAATCTGTGGAACTCTGCCACAGAAGCCTGTGGAGGCCAGGTCATTGAGTGTCTTTAAGACAGAGATAGATAGGTTCTTGATTAATAAGGGGATCAAGCGTTATGGGGAAAAGGCAGGAGAATGGGGATAAGAAAAAAATCAGCCATGATTGAATGGCGGAGCAGACTCGATGGACCGAATGGCCTCGTTCTGCTCCTATGTCTAACGGTCTTATGGTTAAGAAGGCAAATGGTTTACTTGCCTTTCTTAGCCGACGCATAGAGATTCTGAGCAGGGACGTTATGCTGGAACTATATAAAATGTTGGTTAGGCCACAACTAGATTACTGTATATAGTTCTGGAATCCACACTATTGGAGCTATATGATAGCACTGGAAAAGGTGCAGAAGAGATTATAATATATTTAACCCCAAATTATACGATGAAGTCAGACTAGATCCCAACAATTTACTACTTTTGCAATAATGTGAGTATCTTTCATTCGAGGTGCGATTCTATTGACAACTGGGAAGGGTTTATGAAAATAAACGTTATTTAACAACACAGTTTAACTATAACAGATGAATTAAATTAACATTTAACATATCGCTGCTTAAACATAACAAGATACAATTCTTAACTGCTCATCTGTCCCTATGAGTTCTAATTCAAGCACTATTCCTCTTAAAGATTTAAAGGGGTGGCACGGTGGCACAGTGGTTAGCACTGCTGCCTCACAACGTCAGGGACCTGGGTTCGATTCCTGGCTTGGGTCACCATAGAAAATTACAGCTCAGAAACAGGCCTTTTGGCCCTTCTTGTCTGTGCCGAACCATTTTATGCCTAGTCCCACTGACCTGCACTTGGACCATATCCCTCCACACCCCTCTCATCCATGAACCCGTCCAAGTTTTTCTTCAATGTTAAAAGTGACCCCGCATTTACCACTTGATCTGGCAGCTCATTCCACACTCCCACCACTCTCTGCGTGAAGAAGCCCCCCCTAATATTCCCTTTAAACTTTTCTCCTTTCACCCTTAACCCATGCCCTCTGGTTTTTTTCTCCCCTAGCCTCAGCGGAAAAAGCCTGCTTGCATTCACTCTATCTATACCCATCAAAATCTTATACACCTCTATCAAATCTCCTGTCTGTGTGGAGTTTGCACTTTCTCCCTGTGTCTGCATGGGTTTCCTCCGGGTGCTCCGGATTCCTCCCACAGTCTGAAAGACGTGCTGGTTAGGGTGCATTTACCTGAACAGGTGCCGGAGTGCGGCGACTAGGGGAATTTCACAGTAACTTCATTGCAATGTAATGTAAGCCTTACTTGTGACTAATAAATACACTTTACTTTTTACTTAAACCCCCTCTTCAAACTGTTTGCAAAACACAGGCATTCTTGCTGTAACTTCGGTTTCCAGCCCTGGAGCTCTCCGAGAGGCCTTTTCAAAGAGAGAGAGCCACTTCTTTTAAACAGCTCCAGTCAGCAACTACCTTTGTTTTTCAAATGAAACTGAAACAGTACCTTCCATTTTTTATTACTCAGTCGTGGGTCATGGGGGTCATTGGCTGGCCAGCATTTACAAAGAACAAGGAATAACAACAAAGAACAAAGAACAGTACAACACAGGAACAGGCCCTCCGGCCCTCCAAGCCTGCACTGATCATGTTTGCCTATCTAACCCAATGGCTTATATCCCTCTATTCCCCGTTTGTTCATATGCCTATTAAGATAAGTCTTAAATGTGGCTAATGTATCTGCCTCAGCTACCTCACTTGGCAGTGCATTCCAGGTCCCCACCACCCTCTGTGTAAAAAACTTCCCCCGCACATCTCCACTGAACCTTTCCCCCCTTATCTTGAACTTGTAATTGTCATTTCTGCCCCTGGGAAAAAGCTTCCAACTATTCATCCTATCCATACCCCTCATAATTTTATAAACTTCTATCAGGTCGCCCCTCAGCCTCCATCTTTCCAGGGAGAACAATCCCAGTTTATTCAATCTCTCCTCATAGTTAATACCCTCCATACCAGGCAACATCCTGGTAAACTTTTTCTGCACTCTCTCCAAAGCCTCCACGTCCTTCTGGTGGTGTGGTGACCAGAACTGGACGCGGTATTCCAAATGTGGCCTAACCAACATTTTATACAACTGTAACATAATTTGCCAACTTTTGTACTCGATGCCCCGTCCAATGAAGGCAAGCATGCAATATGCTTTCTTCACCACCTTTTCCACTGTGCTGCTACTGTTAAGGATCTGTGGACCTGTACTTCCTGTGTGAGTCTGTGCTCCGGATTATTCTGCCATTTATTTTATAGCTCCCACCTGAATTGGATCTACCAAAATGCATCACCTCACATTTGTCCGGATTAAATTCCATCTGCCATTTCTCTGCCCAATTTTCCAGCCTATCTATACCCTGCTGTATTCTCTGATAATCTTCATCATTATCCACAACTCCGCCAATCTTAGTATCATCCGCAAACTTGCTAATCAGACCAGCTACGTTTTCTTCCAAGTCATTTATATATATTACAAAAGCAGAGGTCCCAGCACTGATTCCTGTGGAACACCACTAGTTATAGACCTCCATTCAGAATAACACCCTCTCTCTCCTATGGCCAAACCAGTTCTGAATCCATCTAGCTAGTTCACCCCTGATCCCGTGAGATTTAATCTTTTGCACCATTTATTGCCCATTCCTAGTTGCCCTTGAGAAAGTGGTGGTGAGCTGCCTTCTTGAATCGCTGCAGTCCATGTGCTGTGGGTTGACCCATAATGCTGTTAGGGAGGGAGGATTTTGACCCAGTGACTGCGAAGGAATGACGACATATTTCCAAGTCAGGATGGTGAGTGGCTTGGAGGAGAGCTTGCAGGTGGTGGTGTTCCCAGGTATCTGCTGCCCTTGTCCATTAACAACATGATTCTGTATACCTAGTCTAAAATCCCAGGAGAACCTAAATAAACAAAAGGTCCATTCACTCTGTTCGGGACCAGATCAGAAATTCCACGAAGTTAGCCGAGACTCCAACTTTTTTGGGCATTAATATGAGCATAATAGTTGTTTTGCTCCAGGTGTGAATCTGCTGATCCATTAGGAAGTTTCTATTGAGACAAACTTTATTTAACAACACAGTTAAAATATAACATGTGCCCACACAAGTAGATAGGGTGATAAAGAAGACATGTGGCATGCTTGCCTTTATTTGGTCGGGGCATTGATACAAGAGTTAGGATGTCATGTTGCAGCTAAATAAAACTTTGGTTAGGCTGCACTGACAATATTGCGTTTAATTCTGGTCACCACATTACAGGAAGGACATGGAGGCTTTGGAGAGGGTGCAGAAGAGGTTTACCAGGATGCTGCCTGGGTTAGAGGGTATGAGCTATAAGGAGCGGCTGGACAAACTAGGGTTGTTTTCTCTGGAGCGGCGGAGGCTGAGGGGAGACCTGGATAGAAACCTGTAAAATTATGAGAGGCACAGATAGGGTTGACCGTCAGAATCTTTTCCCTGAGTTGAAATGTCTAATACTAGGCAGCATGCACTGAAGGTGAGAGGGGGAAAGTTCAAAGGAGATGTGAGGGGCAGGTTTCTTACACAGAGAGTGGTAGGTATCTGGAACATGCTGCCAGGGGTGGTGGTGGAGGCAGATACGATAGGGATGTTCAAGGGAATTTTAGATAAGTACATGAATATGCAAGGAACAAAGGGATATGGAGCAAGGGCAGGCAGAAGGGATTGGTTTAATTCGGTGTCATGTTCGGCACAACATCGTGGGCCGAAGGGCCTTTTCCTGATCTGGACTGTTCTATGTTCTAAAATGAACGAAAGAAAATGAGTTTGGTGATGAGGAAACGTCGGTGATATTTTCTTTTTCTGCCTTTCCTCAGCCTCCAGTCTTACTTTGTCACAGGGGAAGAAGCTGAATGAATGCCATCAGAGTCCAGAAAGCAATGGCGAGAGAGAGAGAGAATTACAGATAAAACTGAAGAGCAAAACCACAGTTGGTTGGTAAGTAAAGGCTTTTCTGAATTCTGCACAGAGATGATTTGTGAGTGACAGATGAGTAAAGATTTTAAATAAGTTTAAGGTATGTCAGTGCATGGAATGTGCATCCTGCAGGATGTGGGAAATCATTCAGGCACAAAGTGCCCTTGATGCCACATCAGTGGGAAGTGAAATCAGCTGCAGGAGCCTGAACTCCAGGTTGGGAAACTCAAGGGCGGCGGGAGTCACTGTGGTGCATCCACAATGTTGAAGATTACATGAATAGCATGCTTAGAGGTGGTCAAATTGAAGCTAAGAACTACACAAGCAGAGAGGGAATGGGTGACTACCAGAGTATCTCCGAGAAACAGGCAGGTAATGCAGGAAACCCCAAGGCTATCTCACTCGCCAATCACTTTTCCATTTTCGATACTGGTGAGTGAGATGGTTCCTCTGGTGACTGTGCCTAGAGAAAAGCTCATGGCACCATGGGTAGCTCAGCTGCACAGGAGAGGAGAAAGAATGGAATTGTTACGGTGACTGGGAATTCCATAGTTAGAGGAATAGACAGGCATTTCTGCGAATGTAGGCTGAATTCAGGATGGTATGTTGCCTCCCTGGTGCCATGGTCAAGGATGTCACAGAGCAGCTGCAGAGCATTAACTGGAGGGAGGTGAAAAGCCAGTGGTCTCCACATTGGGACTAAATCATAGGTAGAAGAAGTGGATGAGGTCCTGCAATCAGAGTTTAACGAATGAGGAAGTGAATTAAAAAGCAGGAGCTCAAGGGCAATACCTCAGGATTACTCCCAATGCCACGCACTATTGAATATAAGAACATAAGAACTAGGAGCAGGAGTAGGCCATCTGGCCCCTCGAACCTGCTCCACTATTCAATAAAATCATGGTTGATCTTTATGTGGACTCAGCTCCACTTACCCGCCCGCTCACCATAACCATTAATTCCTTTACTGTTCAAAAATTTATCTATCCCTCCCTTAAAAACATTCAATGAGGCAGCCTCAACTGCTTCACTGGGCAGAGAATTCCACAGATTCACAACCCTTTGTGTGAAGAAGTTCCTCCTCAACTCAGTTCTAAATCTGCTTCCCCTTATTTTGAGGCTAGTTCTAGTTTCACCCGCCAGTGGAAACAACTTACCTGCTTCTATCTTATCTATTCCCTTCATAATCTTATATGTTTCTATAAGATCTCCCCTCATTCTTCTGAATTTCAGTGAGGAGAGCTACAGAAGTTAAGCTAACCAGTCTACTCAGTCTCTCCCCATAAGACAACCCTCTCAACTCTGGAATCAACCTCGCCAAACAATTTCCTTACCTTCTAGGCTCATCTATAACCCTCTGTCTTACTAACCTCCATGAACCTACCTAAAAGTCTCTGAAAAGACTCAACCAAATCAGCTTCCACCACCACTACCGGCAGCCGATTCCACGCACCCACCACCCTCTGAGTGAAAAACTTACCCCTAACATCTCCTCTCTACCTACTCTCCAGCACCCTAAACCTGTGGCCTCTCGTGACAACCATTTCAGCCCTGGGTAAAAGCCTCTGAGAATCCACTCTATCAATACCTCTCAACATCTTATACACCTCTATCAGGTCACCTCTCATCCTTCGCCTCTCCAAGGAGAATAGACCCACCTCTCTCAACCTATCCTCATAAGGCATACCACTTAATCCCGGCAACATCCTCGGAAATCTCCTCTGCACCCATTCTATGGCTTCCTCATCCTTTCTGTAATGAGGCGACCAGAACTGGGCACAGTACTCCAGGTGGGGTCTGACCAGGGTCCTATACAGCTGCAGCATTATCTCCCAATTTCTAAACTCAATTCCTCTATTGATGAAGGCCAGTATTCCATACGCCTTCTTAACCACAGCCTCAACCTGCAATGCCGCTTTGAGCGTCCTATGAACCCGGACCCCAAGATCCCTCTGTTCTTCCACACTGCCAAGCGTCTTACCCTTAATATTATATTCTTCCATCCTATTCGACCTGCCAAAATGAACCACCACACACTTATCTGGGTTGAAGTCCATCTGCCACTTCTCCGCCCAGTCTTGCATCTTATCTATGTCTCGTTGCAACTGCTGACATCCCTCTACACTGTCCACAACACCTCCAACCTTTGTGTCATCAGCAATCTTGCCAAACCATCCTTCCACTTCCTCCCTAGGGGCGGCACGGTAGCACAGTGGTTAGCACTGCTGCTTCACAGCTCTAGGGTCCTGGGTTCGATTCCCGGCTCGGGTCACTGTCTGTGTGGAGTTTGCACATTCTCCTCGTGTCTGCGTGGGTTTCCTCCGGGTGCTCCGGTTTCCTCCCACAGTCCAAAGATGTGCGGGTTAGGTTGATTGGCCAGGTTAAAAAAAAAATGCCCCTTAGAGTCCTGGGATGTGTAGGTTAGAGGGATTAGCAGGTAAAATATGTGGGGATAGGGCCTGGGTGGGATAGTGGTCGGTGCAGACTCGATGGGCCGAATGGCCTCCTTCTGCACTGTAGGGTTTCTATGATTCTATGATTCATCCAGGTCATTTATAAAAATCACAAAGAGCAAGGGTCCCAGAACAGATCCCTGGGGCACTCCACTGGTGACTGACCTCCACTCTGAAAAAGACCCATCTACAACCACTCTTTGCCTTCTGTGGGCAAGCCAGTTCTGAATCCACAAAGCAACGTCCCCCTGTATCCCATGCCCCTTCACTTTCTCCATAAGCCTTACATCGGGCACCTTATCAAACGCCTTACTGAAATCCATATAAACCACATCTACCACTCTTCCCCCATCTAAGTGTCTAGTCACATCTTCAAAAAACTCAATCAGACTTGTAAGGCATGATCTGCCTCGGACAAGGCCGTGCTGGCTACTTCTGATCATACTATTCCTTTCCAAATGTTCATAAATCCTGCCACTCAGGATCTTCTCCATCAACTTACCTACCACTGAGGTTAGACTCACCGGTCTATAATTTCCTGGGCTATCTCTTCTCCCTTTCTTGAATAACGGAACCACATCCGCCATCCTCCAATCCTCCGGAACCTCTCCCATCTCCATTGACGACGCAACGATCATCGCCAGATGATCAGCATTCTCTTCCCTCACCTCCCACAGTAACCTGGGGTACATCCCATCCGGTCCCGGTGATTTATCTAACTTGATGCTTTTCAACAGCTCCAACACATCCTCTTTCCTAATGCCCACATGCTCAATCTTCTCAGTCCACTGCAAGTCTGCACTGCAACTACCAAGATCCTTTTCCACTGTGAAGACTGAAGCAAAGTATTCATTGAGTACCTCTGCTATTTCTACCGGTTCAGTACAGACCTTCCCACCGTCACATTTGATAGGTCCTACTCCTTCACATCTATTCCTCTTGCTCTTCACATATTTGTAGAATGCCTTGGGGTTTTCCTTTATCCTGTCTGCAAGGCCTTCTCATGTCCCCTCCTGGCTCTTCCAATTTCCCTCTTCAGTTCCTTCCTACTAGTCGTATACTCTTCTAGATTTCTAACATTACCTAGCTCCCTGAACCTTTTGTAGGCTTTTCTTTTCTTCTCTTCCTGACAAAATCCGTTGCAGCTTTCGTGCACCACGGTTCCTGTAACCTACCATAACTCCCCTATCGCACCGGAACATTGCCGTGCAGAGCTCCAGACAAATTTTCCTTGAAAATTTGCCACATTTCTTCCGTACATTTCCCTGAGAAAACCTCCTTCCAAGTTTTGCCTCTAATTTCCTGCCTAACAGCATCATAGTTGCCCTTACTCCAGACAAACACTTTCCTAGCTCAGCTGATCCTATCTCTCTCCAATGCTAGTGTAAAGGAGATAGAGTTATGATCACTATCCCCAAAATGCTCTCCCACTGATAGATCTGACACCTGCCCAGGTTCATTCCCTGATATCAAATCAAGCACAGCCTCTCCTCTTGTAGGCTTATCCACATACTGTTTCAGGAAGCTCTCCTGAACACACCTAACAGACTCCTCTCCATCTAAACCCCTTACCCTCGGGATATTCCAATTGATATTTGAGAAATTAAAATCTCCCATCACGACCACTCTGTTATTATCACATCTCTCCAGAATCTGCTTCCCAATCTGCTCCTCCACATCTCCGCTACTATTGTGCGGCCTATGGAAAACACCCAGTAAAGTTACCGACGCCTTCCTGTTCCTAACCTCCACTCACAGAGATTCCGTAGACAATCCCTCTGTGGCATCCATCTTTTCTACAGCCGTGACACTATCCCTGATCAACAGTGCCACTCCCCCACCTCTTTTGCCTCCTTCCCTGTCCCTCCTGAAACATCTGAAACCCGGCACTTGAAGTACCCAGTCCTGACCCTGAGATAACCAAGTCTCTGTAATGGCCACCACATCACACTTCCAAGCAGCGATCCACGCTCTAAGCTCATCCATTTTGTTCACTATACTCCTTGCGTTAAAATGAACACACCTCAACCCTTTGGTCTGAGAGCTCCCCTTCACCTGCCTATCCTCCCTCTCACACTGCCGACCAGCCCCTCTTATTTTTACTCTAACCTCCTGTCTCCCAGTCACCACATTTTGATTCCCACCCCCCAACCATTCTAGTTTAAACCATCCCCAGACAAGTGGCAAATGAAGTTCAGTGCAGAGAAGTGAGAGATGAATCACTGTCGCAAAAAGAAGAGAGAGAGACAGTGTAAAATAAAGGAAGAATTCCTAAACGAGGTGCACAAACAGAGGGACCTCAGTATACATGTAGATCAGTCATTTATATACTACTCCTATTTGTTGACTACAGCTCAGCCTTCAACACAACTATTCCGATAAAACTCATCCCCAAACTCAGTGGCCTGGGCCTTGGCTCCTCCCTTTGCGACTGGATCCTGAACTTCCTAACTCACAGACCACAATCAGTAAAGATAGGCAACAACACCTCCTCCACGATCATCCTCAACACCAGTGTCCCACAAGGCTGTGTTCTCAGCCCGTTACTATACTCCTGATACATCTATGATTGTGTGGCCAAGTTCCCCTCCAATTCGATCTTCAGGTTTGCTGACGACACCACCGTAGTGGATCGGATCTCAAACAACGATGAGACAGAGAATCTGGTGGACAATGAAGAAAGTTATCTCCGATTGCAACAGGATCTTATGGGCCAGTGGGCTGACGAATGGCAGATGGAGTTTAATTTAGACAAATGCGAGGTGATGCATTTTGGTAGATTGAACCAGGCCAGGACTTACTCAGTTAATGGTAGGGCGTTGGGGAGAGTTACAGAACAAAGAGATCTCGGGGTACATGTTCATAGCTCCTTGAAAGTGGAGTCACAGGTGGACAGAGTGGTGAAGAAGGCATTCAGCATGCTTGGTTTCATCGGTCAGAACATTGAATACAGGAGTTGGGACGTCTTGTTGAAGTTGTACAAGACATTGGTAAGGCCACACTTGGAATACTGTGTGCAATTCTGGTCACCCTATTATAGAAAGAATACTATTAAACTAGAAAGAGTGCAGAAAAGATTTACTGGGATGCTACCGGGACTTGATGGATTGAGTTATAAGGAGAGGCTGGATAGACTGGGATTTTTTTCTCTGGGGCGTAGAAGGCTGAGGGGTGATCTTATAGAGATCTATAAAATAATGAGGGGCACAGATCAGTTAGATAGTCAATATCTTTTCCCAAAGGTAGGGGAGTCTAAAACTAGAGGGCATAGGTTCAAGGTGAGAGGAGAGAGATACAAATGTGTCCAGAGGGGCAATTTTGTCACACAGAGGGTGGTGAGTGCCTGGAACAAGCTGCCAGAGGTAGTAGTAGAGGCGGGTACAATTTTGTCTTTTAAAAAGCATTTAGATCGTTACATGGGTAAGATGGGTATTGAGGGATATGGGCCAAATGCGGGCAATTGGGATCAGCTTCGGGGCTTTAAAAAAAAGCACGGCATGGACAAGTTGTGCTGAAGAGCCTGTTTCCATGCTGTAAACCTCTATGACTCTAATTGGGCCAGTGGGCTGACGAATGGCAGATGGAGTTTAATTTTGACAAATGCGAGGTAATGCATTTTGGCAGATTGAACCAGGGCAGGACTTACTCAGTTAATGGTAGGGCGTTGGGGAGAGTTACAGAACAAAGAGATCTAGAGGTACATGTTCATTGCTCCTTGAAAGTGGAGTCACAGGTGGACAGAGTGGTGAAGAAGGCATTCGGCATGCTTGGTTTCATCGGTCAGAACACTGAATACAGGAGTTGGGACGTCTTGTTGAAGTTGTACAAGACATTGGTAAGGCCACACTTGGAATACTGTGTACAGTTCTGGTCACCCTATTATAGAAAGGATATTATTAAACTAGAACGAGTGCATAAAAGATTTACTCGGATTGTCGACAAGATTATGAGAGGCATGGACAGAGTGGATAGTCAGAAGCTTTTTCCCAGGGTGGAAGAGTCAATTACTCGGGGGCATAGGTTTAAGGTGCGTGGGGCAAGGTTTAAAGGAGATGTACGAGGCAGATTTTTTACACAGAGAGTAGTGGGTGCCTGGAACTCGTTGCCGGGGGAGATAGCGGAAGCGGATACGGTAATGACTTTTAAGGGGCATCTTGACAAGTACATGAATAGGATGGGAATAGAGGGATATGGTCCCCGGAAGGGTAGGGGGTTTCAGTTAAGTCGGGCAGCATGGTCGGTGCAGGCTTGGAGGGCCAAAGGGCCTGTTCCTGTGCTGTAATTTTCTTTGTTCTTTGTTGCTACCGGGACTTGATGGTTTGAGTTATAAGGAGAGGCTGGATAGACTCTGGAGCGTAGAAGGCTGAGGGGTGATCTTATAGAGGTCTATAAAATAATGAGGGGCACAGATCAGCTCGATAGTCAATATCTTTTCCCAAAGTAGGGGAGTCTAAAACTAGAGGGCATAAGTTTAAGGTGAAAGGGGAGAGATACAAAAGGGTCCAGAGGGGCAATTTTTTCACACAGAGGATGGTGAGTGTCTGGAACAAGCTCCCAGAGGCAGTAGTAGAGGCGGGTACAATTTTGTCTTTTAAAAAGCATTTAGATAGTTACATGGGTACGATGGGTATTGAGGGATATGGGCCAAATGCGGGCAATTGGGATTAGCTTCGGGGTTTAAAAAAAAAGGGCGGCATGGACAAGTTGGGCTGAAGGGCCTGTTTCCATGCTGTAAATCTCTATGACTCTATAACTGGTGCGACAATAATAATCTCTCCCTCGATGTCAGCAAAACAAAGGAGACTGTCATCGACTTCAGGAAGCGTAGTGGAGAACATGCCCCTGTCTACATCTAAGGGGAAACAGCTGCTTCTTATCCACTCTGTCCTTGTCCCTCATAATCTTGTACACCTCGATCAGGTCGCCCCTCAGTCTTCTCTGCTCCAACAAAAACAACCCAAGTCTATCCAACCTCTCTTCATAACTTAAATGTTCCATCCCTGGCACCATCCTGGTGAATCTCCTCTGCACCCCCTCCAGTGCAATCACATCCTTCCTATAATGTGGTGACCAGAACTGCACACAGTGCTCTAGCTGTGGCCTCACCAAAATTCTATACAACTCCAACATGACTGCCCTGCTTTTGTAATCTGTGCCTCGATTGGTAAATGCAAGTGTCCCATACGCTTTTTCATCACCCTACTAACATGCCGTTCTGCTTTCAGAGATCTGTGGACAAACACGCCAAGGTCCCTTTGTTTCACAGAACTTCCTAATGTCCTACCATTCATTGAGTACTTCTTTGTCAAATTACTCCTTCCAAAGTGTATCACCTCACACTTTTCAGGGTTAAGTTCCATCTGCCACTTATCCGCCCACTTGACCATTCTGTCAATATCTTCTTGCAGCCCAAGACACTCCACTCACTGTTAACCATCCGGCCAATCTTTGTGTCATCCACAAACTTACTATCCTACCGCCCCCCCCCCCCCCCCCCCCCACATAGTCATCAATGTCATTCATATAAATGATAAATAAGAGAGGGCCCAAAACAGATCCCTGTGGTACGCCACAGGACACTGGCTTCCAATCACTAAAGCAACCTTGTGGGCAGCACGGTGGCACAGTAGTTAGCACTGCTGCCTCGCAGCACCAGGGACCCAAGTTCGATTCCCAGCTTGGGTCATTGTCTGTGTGGAGTTTGCACATTCTCCCTGTGCTTGCATGGGTTTCCTCCGGGTGTTTCGGTTTCCTCCCATAGTCCAAAGATGTGTGCGGGTTAGGTGGATTGGCAATGTTAAATTGCCCCTTAGTGTCAGGGGGACTAGCAAGGGTAAATGCATGGGGTTATGGGGATAGGGCCGGGTGGGGTTATGGTCAGTGCAGACTCGATGGGTCAAATGGCCCCCTTCTGCACTGTAGGGATTCTATGATTCCATGATTCATCTTCCTCTGTCTCCGACAACCAAGCCAATTTTGAATCCACTTCATTAAATTACTCTATATCCCATGTGCATTTACCTTCTTTACAAGTCTTCCTTGTGGGACCTTGTCAAAGGCTTTGCTGAAATCCATGTAAACTACATCGACTGCACTACCTTCATCTACACACCTGGTCACCTCTTCAAACAATTCAATCAAATTTGTTAGGCATGACCTCCCTCTGACGAAACCATGCTGACTATCCCTGATCAAGCTTTGCCTCTCCAAGTGGAGATCGATTCTCTCCTGCAGACGTTTCTTCAATAGTTTCTCTATCACTGATGTGAGACTCATCTCTACAACCCTTCTTAAATAGCAGAACCACATTAGCTGTTTTCCAGTCGTCTGCCAGCTCCCCTGTAGCCAGAGAGAAATTTAAAATTTGGGTCAGAGCCCCTGCAATCTCCTTCCTTGCCTCCCACAGCAGCCTAGGGCACATTCATCTGGACCTGAAGATTTATCCACTTTTAAGGCTGCCAACTCCTCCAATACCTTGTCCTTCCCTATGTCAATTTACTCAACCCTAACTCAAGAACCTCATAGTCTCTCTCCCTGAATTCCATAGGATCATCCTCATTCTCTTGGGTCCCCAAGGGTTCTCCCACAATTAGCTTGCCAACTAATCCTTTCTCATTGCACAATACCCAGTCTAAGATGGCCTGTTCCCTCATTGGTTCCCCAACATTTTGCTCCAGAAAACCATTCTGTAAACATTCCAGAAATTCCTCCTCTTTTCACAGAATCATAGAATCCCTACGGTGCAGAAAGAGGCAATTCGGCCCATCGAGTCTGCACCGACCACAATCCCTCCCAGGCCCTATCCCCATAACCTCACTTATTAACCCTGCTAACCCCCTGACACTAAGGGGCAACTTAGCATAGCCAATCAACCTAACCCACACATCTTTGGACTGTAGGAGGAAACCGAAGCACCCGGAGGAAACCCACACAGGCACGGGGAGAACGTGCAGACTCCACACAGACAGTGCCCCAAGCTGGGAATCGAACCCGTGCTAACTACTGTGTCACCGTGCTTTTGTATTATAACTAAGTTGACTCTCCCAATCTGTATGTAGATTAAACTTGCCCATAATCACAGATGTTCCTTTAACACGTGCATCTCTGATTTCCTGCCTAATGCTTTTCCCAACTTTACCACTGCAGTTTGGTGGTCTGTAAACCACCCCACCAATGTTATTTGCCCCTTGTTGTTTCTTAACTCGACCCATACAGTTTCCACATCATCTATGCTAATATATTTCCTCAATATTGTATCAATATCATCTTTGTCAACAATGTAACTCCACCACCTTTTCCTTTCTGTCTTTCCTAAACGCTGAATAGGCCTCAATGTTTAGTTCCCACCCTTGCTCACTTTGGAGCCACATCTCCGTAATGCCGACTATATCATACCCCTTTACATCTATCTGTGCAACTAATCCATCCATTTTGTTTCAAATGCTCCGAACATTCCCGTACAAAACCTTTAGGTGGCATTTTTAACATTTCTTGTCCCTACTAGATTTTACTCGGTCCTTATCTGACTCTGGCCCTTAATTTCTCTGCCGATCACTTTTCTTATTCTCCTTACTGTCTTTTCCTCTTGTTTTTAATTTCCATGATTTGTAACTTCTACCCAAGCTCAATTCTTCACTCTACTCGAATTAGTTTAAAACATTCTCTACTTCCCTGGTTCTGTGGCTGCTAGAACACTGGTCCAAGCATGGTTCTGCTGTAGACCATCCCAATGGTACAGTCCCCACCTTCCTAATTTTGTGTCTAGCTCCTGAAACTCTCTATGCATGACCTCTATCATCGTTCTACCTATATCTCTGGTACCTCCATGGGCCACAACAATGGGATCCTCCCCCTCCCACTGCAAGTTCCTCTCCACGCCAGAGCCGATTTCCCAAACCCTGGCACCGGACACACAGCCGTCTGGACTCTCACCCCTTGCTGCAGAAACAGTATCAATCCTCCTCACTTTACCGGTCCCTACTACCACTACATTCCTTTTTGCTCCCCTGCTTGAACAGCTTCCTACGCCCGGTACCTTAGCCGGGCTGATCAACCACCCTGCAGGCCTCACTTTTGTCCACACAAGTTTTCAGATACTGAAACCTGTTTGACAATTTCAACATTTCCTCCACTCCGGACTACGCAGTCCTTTTACCCACCTCACTCATGGTCACATTTCCTGTCCCTCATTGCTGACCAAAACAGATGACCCGGTTCTAAGAGGTGTGACTGCCTTCTGGAACAAAGTGCACAGGTGTTTCTCCCCCTTCCTTTTGTGTCTGCCGTGTCTGCAGGTCGCCTTCTAGATCGATAATCCTGATCGAGAATTCCTCTAGCTGCTTATATTGTCAGCAGATGTCTTTGTCCCAGATTGCTTTGGCATCCAAAAACTTCCCACATTTCACAGCTGCAACACAACACCTGTCCTGCCATTGTTACTTCTTTCGTTACTTAATTTAATTACTTCCTTAATTAGTTTAGAATGACTCCTGTGCCTGGCAATTTACTCTGCTCATTAAATGCTTGAACTCCCAGAAATAAAAATAAGGGTTATACGTTTCAAAAATACACAGCTTTGGGTTTTAGGTATTTACTTTAATTACTGTAAAATAAAATAAATATAAAACAAAATCATTAAAATAAAGTTTTAGTTCTTGTTATTTATGTTACTTTAACACCTAAACTGGCTTTGAACACTGTCCCTTACACCAAGCACTTACCGGTTAATCTACTTACCAGTTTCCTGCGATGTCACATTTGCTTCTTTTTACTCTATTTCTTGAGCAGCTGAGATGCCTTCTCCCGACTGCCTCTGCTCTGGTCCCAGGTAGGAAAGCTGGAGGCACTGGTAAAACTTTGGCAATGTTATCAAATGGAGGAGCAGTCTTGAGGGGCTGAATGGCCTCGTCCTGCTCCTAATGCGTATGTTGATATGTCGTCCTGGATGGATGAGATGAGCTGGGTGAGATGGCCTTTGTCATCCATAACCATCTCGTGAATGGATCGTGAAATCATGGCTGGAGTTGTTCATTTTATTGTAATGAAAGTTTACTGAGCAAGCTTTGTGGGAGGAGGTTAGCTAACTATAGCCGGATTGGCTAACTATAGCCGGATTGGCTAACTATAGCCGGATTAGGCAGGAATTGGTGGCCATTGATTGGGAGAGGCTGTTCAAGGGTAAGTCCACGTCTGACATGTGGGAGTCTTTTAAGGAACAATTGATAAGGCTGCAGGATAGGCATGTGCCTGTAAAAAGGAAAGATAGGAAAGGTAGGATTCGAGAGCCGTGGATAACCAGGGAAATTGAGGATCTGATTAAAATGAAAAGGGAGGCGTACGTTAAGTCCAGGCAACTGAAAACAGATGGAGCTCTGGAGGAATACAGAGAGAGTAGGAAAGAACTCAAACGGGGAGTTAGAGTTCAAAAAGAGGTCACGAGATGTTCTTGGTAGGCAGGATTAATGAGAATCCGAAGGCATTCTATTCATACATTAGGAACAAAAGAGTTGTCAGGGAGAAAATTGGACCTCACAGGGAAAAAGGAGGGGAATTATGCTTAGAACCCAAAGTTGATACCGGAGATGAGGGGTTTGGATTATGAGGAGAGGCTGAGGAGATTGGGTTTGTACTCGTTGGAGTTTAGAAGGATGAGAGGGGATCTTATGGAGACTTATAAGATAATGCGGGGGCTGGATAGGGTGGAGGCGGAGAGATTCTTTCCACTTAGTAAGGAAGTTAAAACTAGAGGACACAGCCTCAAAATAAAGGGGGGCCGGTTTAAGACAGAGTTGAGGAGGAACTTCTTCTCCCAGAGGGTGGTGAATCTCTGGAATTCTCTGCCCACTGAGGTGGTGGAGGCTACCTCGCTGAATATGTTTAAAGAGCGGATGGATGGATTCCTGATCGGTAAGGGAATTAAGGGTTATGGGGATCAGGCGGGTAAGTGGTACTGATCCACGCCAGATCAGCCATGATCTTATTGAATGGCGGGGCAGGCTCGAGGGGCTAGATGGCCTACTCCTGCTTCTATTTCTTATGTTCTTATGAATAGGAGAGATCATGGAAATCATAGAAATCATAGAAACCCTACAGTACAGAAAGAGGCCATTCGGCCCATCGAGTCTGCACCGACCACAATCCCACCCAGGCCCTACCCCCATATCCCTACATATTTTACCCACTAATCCCTCTAACCTACGCATCTCAGGACACTAAGGGGCAATTTTAGCATGGCCAATCAACCTAACCTGCACATCTTTGGACTGTGGGAGGAAACCGGAGCACCCGGAGGAAACCCACGCAGACACGACGAGAATGTGCAAACTCCACACAGACAGCGACCCAAGCCGGGAATCGAACCCAGGTCCCTGGAGCTGTGAAGCAGCAGTGCTAACCACTGTGCTACCGTGCCACCCATTAATGATCCTAAATGAATACTTTGCATCAATATTCACGAAGGAGAGGGACGTGTTAACCGGGAGTGTCTCGGAGGGAGGTGTTGACCCGTTAGAGAAAATCTCCATTACAAGAGAGGAAGTGTTAGGATTTTTAGGGAACATTAAAACTGACAGAGCCCCAGGGCCTAATGGCATCTATCCTAGACTGCTCAGGGAGACAAGAGATGAAATTGCTGGGCCTCTGACGGAAATCTTTGTCGCTTCTTTGGACACAGGTGAGGTCCCTGAGGATTGGAGGATAGCGAATGTGGTCCCATTGTTTAAGAAGGGAAGCAGGGATAACCCAGGAAATTATAGGCCAGTGAACTTGACGTCCGTGGTAGGGAAGTTGTTGGAGAGGATTCTTAGAGACAGGATGTATGTGCATTTAGAACGGAACAATCTCATTAGTGACAGACAGCGTGGTTTTGTAAGAGGGAGGTCGTGCCTTACAAACTTGATGGAGTTTTTTGAGGAAGTGACAAAAAAGGTTGACGAAGGAAGGGCCGTGGATGTCGTCTATATGGATTTCAGTAAGGCATTTGACAAAGTCCCTCATGGCAGATTGGTTAAGAAGGTTAAGGCTCATGGGATACAAGGAGAAGTGGCTAGATGGGTGGAGAACTGGCTTGGCCATAGGAGACAGAGGGTAGTGGTCGAAGAGTCTTTTTCCGGCTGGAGGTCTGTGACCAGTGGTGTTCCGCAGGGCACTGTACTGGGACCTCTGCTATTTGTGATATATATAAACGATTTGGAAGATGGTGTAACTGGTGTAATCAGCAAGTTTGCGGATGACACAAAGATGGCTGGACTTGCGGATAGCGAAGAGCATTGTCGGGCAATACAGCAGGATATCGATAGGCTGGAAAATTGGGCGGAGAGGCGGCAGATGGAATTGA
Organism: Mustelus asterias; assembly: GCF_964213995.1. Classification (NCBI taxonomy): domain Eukaryota; kingdom Metazoa; phylum Chordata; class Chondrichthyes; order Carcharhiniformes; family Triakidae; genus Mustelus; species Mustelus asterias. Next base: position 925,658 of record NC_135803.1, read on the forward strand.
ATCCAGATAAATGTGAAGTGATGCATTTTGGAAGAAATAATGTAGGGAGGAGTTATACAATAATTGGCAGAGCCATCAAGAGGGACCAAGGTGTGCAAGTCCACAAATCCTTGAAGGTGGCAACATAGGTGGAGAAGGTGGTGAAGAAGGCATATGGTATGATTGCCTTTATAGGATGGGGTATAGAGTATAAAAGCTGGAGTCTGATGATGCAGCTGTATAGAACGCTGGTTAGGCCACATTTGGAGTACTGCGTCCAGTTCTGGTTGCCGCACTACCAGAATGACGTGGAGGTGTTAGAGAGAGTGCAGAGAAGGTTTACCAGGATGTTGCCTGGTATGGAGGGTCTTAGCTATGAGGCGAGATTGGGTAAACTGGGGTTGTTCTCCCTGGAAAGATGGAGAATGAGGGGAGATCTAATAGAGGTGTACAAGAGTACGAAGGGGATAGATAGGGTGAACGGTGGGAAGCTTTTTCCCAGATCAGAAGTGACGATCACGAGGGGTCATGGGCTCAAGGTGAGAGGGGCGAAGTATAACTCAGATATTAGAGGGATGTTTTTTACACAGAGGGTGGTGGGGGCCTGGAATGCACTGCCAAGTAGGGTGGTGGAGGCAGGCACGCTGACATCGTTTAAGACTTACCTGGATAGTCACATGAGCAGCCTGGGAATGGAGGGATACAAACGATTGGTCTAGTTTCACCAAGGAGCGGCACAGGCTTGGAGGGCCGAAGGGCCTGTTTCCTGTGCTGTACTGTTCTTTGTTCTTAGACTATTAGTCAATTAGTAGCCTGTTTTACACTGCACATGATTCTTAAGAGTCTTTTCCACTGAATTCAATCATGTCCTTGTGTCTAGACCACTCTATCTTCGGGCTTCTTCTGAGTTATTTTTTGAAGTCTTGAATATCTTGATAAAGTTGTGTTGCATCGTAGCTATTGAAAATATATTGCAGTGACAAGCAGCAATCAGCAGTGTTCAGACTCGCTGATCAAGAAAACAGTATGAACTGTTCAGTCTTTGTTTTCTATCTCTTAAAAGTTGGTGTTGCAGAGAGACACCTGAGAATTCCAATGCTTCACTAACAGTGAAAAGCTATATTATTCAATCATTTCACTTTGTTACTCAGGAGTCATTTTATCTTTCTACCCCGTGAGATTACTGATAAAATAGGATCCAATCACACAGCCTGTATGAAATAATTAAATTGAAAACTGTCATGCACTCAGACAGGAGAAAGCTTTCCACTTGTACAGAATGGCAAAGATCTTGTACAGTTTATTTGCGTTACAAATATTGAAACTTTCGCCAGATTCTGTAATTATGTTCATTTGGTCCAATGTGCAGAACATGTTAGTGAGGACTGAGCAGGCACCAAAATCAGACTGCATAGTGGACAGTGAAGAAGGTTATCTAGGATTGCAATGGGATCTTGATCAATTGGGCCAGTGGGCTGACGAATGGCAGACGGATCGGATCTCAAACAACGATGAGAGAGAATCTGGTGGACAATGAAGAAAGTTATCTCCGATTGCAACGGGATCTTGTGGGCCAGTGGGCTGACGAATGGCAGATGGAGTTTAATTTAGACAAATGCGAGGTGATGCATTTTGGTAGATTGAACCAGGGCTGGACTCACTCAGTTAATGGAAGGGCGTTGGGGAGAGTTACAGAACAAAGAGATCTCGGGGTACATGTTCATAGCTCCTTGAAAGTGGAGTCACAGGTGGACAGAGTGGTGAAGAAGGCATTCGGCATGCTTGGTTTCATCGGTCAGAACATTGAATACAGGGGTTGGGAGGTCTTGTTGAAGTTGTACAAGACATTGGTAAGGCCACACTTGGAATACTGTGTACAGTTCTGGTCACCCTATTATAGAAAGGCTATTATTAAACTAGAAAGAGTGCAAAAAAGATTTACTAGGATGCTACAGGGACTTGATGGTTTGAGTTAAAAGGAGAGGTTAGATAGACTGGGACTTTTTCCCCTGGAGCGTAGGAGGCTGAGGAGTGACCTTATAGAGGTCTATAAAATAATGAGGGGCATCGATCAGCTAGATAGTGAATATCTTTTCCCAAAGGTAGGGGAGTCTAAAACTAGAGGGCATAGGTTTAAGGTGAGAGGGGAGAGATACAAAAGGGTCCAAAGGGACATTTTTTTCACACAGAGGGTGGTGAGTGTCTGGAACAAGCTGCCAGAGGTAGTAGTAGAGGCGGGTACAATTTTGTCTTTTAAAAAGTGTTCAGACAGTTACATGAGTAAGATGGGTATCGAGGGATATGGGCCAAATGCAGGCAATTGGGACTAGCTTAGGGGTTAAAACTGGGCGGCATGGACAAGTTGGGCCGAAGGGCCTGTTTCCATGCTGTAAACCTCTATGACTCTAGTGTTGTAAATCACTAGTGGGATATTTTCCTATCAAATTAACAATATTGCACAATGCTGTTAAAATAAAATCTGTAGTTTCTGGTTTGTTTAATAGTGGGATCACCTATAGGGCACACACAAACTAACACTGCATTATATTGTTGTTGCTCTGAATATCTATTGGTCAATAACCAGTTGCCAACAATGGATGTTTTAATTTTACTAGTGCCTTTCTGTAATTTTTTTGGTGAATTGTTTCTTAAAAAAAAATGGAACACTATGTTCAGCAAGCGGTTTTGCACTGCTCCTGTGCACTGGCTACGCAAGTCGTATTGCCCACAAACAGGATATTGTCAGTCCATTGCTGCCTCACAGAGCCAGAGAATCAGGTTCAATTCCGACCTCAGGTTACTGTCTGTGTGGAGTTTGCACATTCTCCCCGTGTCTGCGTGGGTTTCCACCGGGTGCTCCAGTTTACTCCCACAGTCCAAAAATGTGCGGATTAGGTGGATTGGCCGTGTGAAATTAACTCTAGTGTCGGGGGATTAGCAGGGTAAATACGTGGGGTTATAGGAATGGGGCTTTGGTGGGATTGTGGTCAGTGCAGACTCGATGGGCCGAATGTCCCCCTTCTGCACTGCAGGGATTCTATGATTCTAATGGGACGTGGGTGTCGCTGGCTGGGCCAGCAATTATTGCCCAGCCCTGACTGTCCTTGAACCGGGTGGCTTGATAGGCCATTTCACAGCGTATTTATGAGTCAACCACATTGCTGTGAGTCTGGAGTCACATGTAGGCCAGACCGGGTAAGGATGGCAGATTTCCTTCCCTAAAGGAAATTAGTGACCCAGGTAGGTTTTTAGGACAATCAACAGTAGTTTCATGGTCATCATTGGACTTTTAATTCCATATTTCTTAGCATGCTAATATAGCTAAACTAACATTCAGCTTACGGTAATCAGTCAGGTTTGTTGGGACATACACAAATGAGGATTCTTCACCGGCAAGCAAAAGGGATATGTTCAACTTTAGATCCGAGTTACCCAGGAACTTCAGGGGACCAATAGTTAGTTCCCTGTTGCTTTCTCCAAGGCAAAACCTCGGCCAGAATCGACTTGCAGCCTTTTCTCCTGTTGTATAAATGGTTAAGATTGTTTGAAATTTGGTATTCTTGTGTTTGTCTTGAAGAGTGGGAGATTAAAATCGTCAGCAACATATCTCTCTTTTCAGTACGAATAATTGATTCCAGCATTTCCAATGACTGATGTTAGGCTAATTGTCGGTCGTTCACTGATTTCTCTCTTTCTCCTTTCTTGTAAAGAAAGTGCTAGAGAAACTAAAAGGTCTGAAAATTGATAAATCTCCGGGCCCAGATGGGCTACATCCTAGAGTTCTAAAGGAGATAGCTGAAGAAATAGTGGAGGCGTTAGTTATGATCTTTCAAAAGTCACTGGAGTCAGGGAAAGTCCCAGAGGATTGGAAAATCGCTGTTGTAACCCCACTGTTCAAGAAGGGAACAAGAAAAAAGATGGAAAATTATAGGCCAATTAGCTGAACCTCAGTTGTTGGCAAAATTCTAGAATCCATCGTTAAGGATGAGATTTCTAAATTCTTGGAAGTGCAGGGTCGGATTAGGACAAGTCAGCATGGATTTAGTAAGGGGAGGTCGTGCCTGACAAACCTGTTAGAGTTCTTTGAAGAGATAACAAATAGGTTAGACCAAGGAGAGCCAATGGATGTTATCTGTCTTGACTTCCAAAAGGCCTTTGGCAAGGTGCCTCACGGGAGACTGCTGAGTAAAATAAGGGCCCATGGTATTCGAGGCAAGGTACTAACATGGATTGATGATTGGCTGTCAGACAGAAGGCAGAGAGTTGGGATAAAAGGTTCTTTCTCAGAATGGCAACCGGTGACAAGTGGTGTCCTGCAGGGTTCAGTGTTGGGGCCACAGCTGTTCTCTTTATATATTAACGATCTAGATGACGGGACTGGGGGCATTCTGGCCAAGTTTGCCGATGATACAAAGATAGGTGGAGGGGCAGGTAGTATTGAGGAGGTGGGGAGGCTGCAGAAAGATTTAGACAGTTTAGGAGAGTGGTCCAAGAAGTGGCTGATGAAATTCAACGTGGGCAAGTGCGAGGTCTTGCACTTTGGAAAAAAGAATAGAGGCATGGACTATTTTCTAAACGGTGACAAAATTCATAATGCTAAAGTGCAAAGGGACTTGGGAGTCCTAGTCCAGGATTCTCTAAAGGTAAACTTGCAGGTTGAGTCCGTAATTAAGAAAGCAAATGTAATGTTGTCATTTATCTCAAGAGGCTTGGAATACAAAAGCAGGGATGTACTTCTGAGGCTTTATAAAGCACTGGTTAGGCCCCATTTGGAGTACTGTGAGCAATTTTGGGCCCCACACCTCAGGAAGGACATACTGGCACTGGAGCGGGTCCAGCGGAGATTCACACGGATGATCCCAGGAATGGTAGGCCTGACATACGATGAAAGTCTGAGGATCATGGGATTATATTCATTGGAGTTTAGGAGGTTGAGGGGAGATCTAATAGAAACTTACAAGATAATGAACGGCTTAGATAGGATGGACGTAGGGAAGTTGTTTCCATTAGCAGGGGAGACTAGGACGCGGGGGCACAGCCTTAGAATAAAAGGGAGTCACTTTAGAACAGAGATGAGGAGAAATTTCTTCAGCCAGAGAGTGGTAGGCCTGTGGAATTCATTGCCACAGAGGGCGTGGAGGCCGAGACGTTGAGCGTCTTCAAGACAGAAATTGATAAATTCTTGATTTCTCGAGGAATTAAGGGCTATGGGGAGAGAGCGGGTAAATGGAGTTGAAATCAACCATGATTGAATGGTGGAGTGGACTCGATGGGCCGAATGGCCTTACTTCCGCTCCTATGTCTTATGGTCTTATTTAACATTTCCCATTTTCTACAGGGACTGTTCCTGAATCTAAGGAATTTTGGAAAATCATAATCAGCACATCCACTATCTCTTTTATAACCATAGGGTGTAGGCCATCAGCTCCTGTGGGACACGGGCGTCGCTGGCTGGCCAACATTTATTGCCCATCCCTAGTTGCCCGAGGGCAGTTGAGAGTCAACCACATTGCTGTGGCTCTGGAGTCACATGTAGGCCAGACCAGGTAAGGACGGCAGATTTCCTTCCCTAAAAGACATTAGTGACCCAGATGGGTTTTTACAACAATCGACAATGGTTTCATGGTAATCAGTAGATTCTTAATTCCAGATATTTTTATTTTACTGAATTCAAATTCCACCAGCTGCCATGGCGGGATTCGAACCCAGGTCCCCAGAACATTAGCTGAGTTTGGGGATTAATAGTCTGGCGATAATACCACTAGGCCATCGCCTCCTCTTTGTTCCTTAGTTTCTATAATACTTTTTCTCTGTTCATATTAATTACCTTCGTTTCTTCAATCTTTTCAGCCCCTGTTTACCGGCTAATTCTGGTGTGAAATTTGTGTTTTCTACCCTGAAGACAGACACAAAATATTTGTTCAATGTCTCTGCCATTTCCTCATTCCCCAAGATAATTTCTCCTGTCTCTGCTTCTAAAGGGACCAGCATTTACTTTAGAACAAAGAACAAAGAAAATTACAGCACAGGAACAGGCCCTTCGGCCCTCCAAGCCTGCATCGACCATGCTGCCGACTTAACTAAAACCTCCTACCATTCTGGGGACCATATCCCTCTATTCCCATCCTATTCATGTATTTGTCAAGACGCCCCTTAAAAGTTACTAGCGTATCCGCTTCCACTACCTCCCCCGGCAACGAGTTCCAGGCACCCACTACTCTCTCTATGTAAAAAATCTGCCTCGTACATCTCCTTTAAACCTTGCCCCTTGTTCCACAGGAGCAGGCTGAGGGTAAGAGAGTGTGTTTCTACACTTGACTTATTTATTTTTCAGTGATTTTTGTGTTTAAAATCGGAGGTTTTTTCCGAAACCGGAAGTAGGCCCAAGAGAGGCCTGGGAAGGTTTTTGGTGGGTTTAAAAGCAGGCCGCACTTTTGAGCGTGCAGCAGAGTAAGCAGGGAGCAGAGTGAGAGCTGTAAGGGCTTTGGCTCTAAGGGCTGAGGCAGAAAGGATGAGGCGGGGTAAGTTTAATTCATTTTGTTGTCTCTTCAATTGCAAATCTTAAGTTCAGTCCGTGTGGATTCCGAGGAAAAGGGGGGGAAAATAGCTCATTGTTCCATTGGAGCAACTCTATCTGCTAGTGGTATTGGCAAGGTATCTCGAGGGGATGGGTGTGAAGGCAGTGCAATGTTCCTCTTGCAGTATGTTTGAGGTGAGGGACGCCGTCAGTTTCCCTGCTGATTACACCTGTGGGAAGTGCACCCATCTGCAGCTCCTCCAAAACCGTGTTAGGGAACTGGAGCTGGAGTTGGATGAAGTTAGGATCATTAGGGAGGCAGAGGTAGCCATAGACAGAAGCTTCATGGATATAGTTACTCCAGGAAAGGAAAATAGATGGGTGACAGTGAGAGGGGCTGGGAGGAAGCAGTCAGTGCAGGGATCCCCTGTGGTCGTTCCCCTTAGCAACAAGTATTTCGCTTTGGATGCAGTTGAGGGGGACGACGTACCAGTGGTGAGCCGCAGTGAGAGGATCTCCAGCACTGTGTCCGTCCCTGTGGCTCGGGAGGGTAAGGGGGAGAGCGGGAGGGCAATAGTTATTGGGGACTCGTTTGTTAGAGGGATAGATGGGAGGTTCTGTGGCAGCAAAAGAGACTCACGGATGGTTTGTTGCCTATCGGGTGCCAGGGTCCGTGACGTCTTGGACCGTGTTTGCCGGATTCTTAAGGGGGAGGGGGAATAGTCACAAGTCGTGCTACACATTGGTACCAACGACATAGGTAAGAGAAGGGACAGGGATTTAAAACAGGAATTTAGGGAGCTGGGCTGGAAGCTGAGAGCCAAGACAAAACATGTGGTCATCTCTGGTACATTGCCGGTGCCACGTGCTGGCGAGTTGAGGAACAGGGAGAGAGTGCAGTTAAACAGGTGGCTGCAGGGATGGTGTAGGAGGGAGGGTTTCAGATACGTGGATAATTGGAACACATTCTGGGGAAGGTGGGACCTGTACAAACAGGACGGGGTGCACCTGAACCAGAGGGGCACCAATATCCTGGGAGGGAAATTTTCTACGGCTCTTCAGGGGGGTTTAAATTAATTTGTCAGGGGGGTGGGAAAAGGAGTTGCAGTCCGGAAGTCAGTGTGAGGGTAGTGAGGTATTGGGGAAGGTATCAAGGTCAAGGGTGGGTACCAGTAGACAGGAAGGTGGGTTGAAGTGTGTCTGCTTCAATGCAAGGAGCACCCGGAACAAGGTAGATGAACTTTGGGCGTGGATTGGTACTTGGGACAACGATGTTGTGGCCATTACGGAGACATGGGTAGAACAAGGACAGGAATGGTTGTTGGACGTTCCAGGGTATAGATGTTTCAATAAGTGTAGGGAAGCTGGTAAAAGAGGTGGAGGAGTAGCATTGTTAATCAAGGATAGTTTAACGGCTGTGGAAAGGCACTTCAGGGGGGATCTGCATACTGAGGTAATATGGGCTGAAGTTAGAAATAGGAAAGGAGCGGTCACGTTGTTAGGAGTTTACTATAGGCCCCCAAATAGTAATAGAGATGTGGAGGAAGAAATTGCTAAGCAGATTATGGATAGGTGTGAGGGTCACAGGGTAGTTGTCATAGGGGACTTTAACTTTCCAAATGTTGATTGGAACCTTTGTAGGTCGAATAGTTTGGATGGGGCAGTTTTTGTGCAGTGTGTGCAGGAGGGTTTCCTGACACAATATGTGGGTAGGCCGACAAGAGGTGGGGCCACATTGGATTTGGTACTGGGAAATGAACCGGGCCAAGTGTTAGATTTGGTTGTGGGAGAGCACTTTGGAGATAGCGACCACAATTCAGTGTCTTTTGTTATTGCAATGGAGAGGGATAGGGCCGTACGGCAGGGCAAGGTTTATAATTGGGGGAGAGGTAGTTATGGTGCGATTAGGCAAGAAATAGGGGGCATAAGATGGGAACAGAAACTGTCAGGGAAAGGCACTAATGAAAAGTGGAACTTTTTCAAGGAACAAATAGTGTGTGTCCTGGATAGGTACGTCCCTGTCAGGCAGGGAGGAAATGGCTGAGTGAGGGAACCATGGTTCACAAAAGAGGTGGAATGTCTTGTAAAAAGGAAGAGGGAAGCTTATGTAGGGATGAGGAAACAAGGTTCAGATGGCTCAGAGCGTTACAAGTTAGCAAGGAATGAGCTGAAAAAGGGGCTTAGGAGAGCTAGGAGGGGGCATGAGAAGTCCTTGGCGAGTCGGATCAAGGAAAACCCAAAGGCTATTTACTCTTATGTGAGAAATACAAGAATGACCAGGGTGAGGTTAGGGCTGTTCAAGGATAGTAGTGGGAACTTGTGTATGGAGTCAGTAGAGATAGGAGAGGTGATGAATGAATACTTTCCTTCAGTGTTCACCAAGGAGAGGGGCCATGTTTTTGAGGAAGAGAAGATGTTACAGGCTAATAGGCTGGAGGACGTAGATGTTCGGAGGGAGGATGTCCTGGCAGTTTTGAATAAACCGAAGGTCGATAAGTCCCCTGGGCCTGATGAAATATATCCTAGGATTCTTTGGGAGGCAAGGGATGAGATTGCAGAGCCTTTGGCTTTGATCTTTGGGTCCTCACTGTCCACGGGGATGGGACAGAGGACTGGAGAGTGGCGAATGTTGTTCCTCTGTTTAAGAAAGGGAATAGAAATGACCCTGGCAATTATAGGCCGCTTAGTCTTACTTCGGTGGTTGGTAAGTTGATGGAAAAGGCCCTTAGAGATGGGATTTATGAACATTTAGAAAGATGCGGATTAGCCCGGGATAGTCAGCACGGATTCGTGAAGGGCAAGTCGTGCCTCACAAATTTGATATAATTTTTTGAGGAGGTAACTAAGTGTGTTGATGAAGGTAGGGCAGTTGATGTCATATACATGGATTTTAGTAAGGCGTTTGATAAGGTCCCCCATGGTCAGCTTATGATGAAAGTGAGGAGGTGTGGGATAGAGGGAAAGTTGGCCGATTGGATAGGTAACTGGCTATCTGATCGAAGACAGAGGGTGGTGGTGGATGGAAAATTTTCGGACTGGAGGCAGGTTGCTCGCGGAGTGCCACAGGGATCAGTGCTTGGTCCTCTGCTCTTTGTGATTTTTATTAATGACTTAGAGGAGGGGGCTGAAGGGTGGATCAGTAAATTTGCTAATGACACCAAGATTGGTGGAGTAGTGGATGAGGTGGAGGGCTGTTGTAGACTGCAAAGAGACATAGATAGGATGCAAAGCTGGGCTGAAAAATGGCAGATGGAGTTTAACCCTGATAAATGTGAGGTGATTCATTTTGGTAGGACAAATTTAAATGTGGATTACAGGGTCAAAGGTAGGGTTCTGAAGACTGTGGAGGAACAGAGAGATCTTGGGGTCCATATCCACAGATCTCTGAAGGTTGCCACTCAAGTGGATAGGGCTGTGAAGAAGGCCTATGGTGTGTTAGCTTTTATTAACAGGGGATTGGAGTTTAAGAGCTGTGGGGTTATGCTGCAACTGTACAGGACCTTGGTGAGACCACATTTGGAATATTGTGTGCAGTTCTGGTCACCTCACTATAAGTTGCCAGAGGTAGTAGTAGAGGTGGGTACAATTTTGTCTTTTAAAAAGCATTTAGATAGTTACATGGGTACGATGGGTATAGAGGGATATGGGCCAAATGCGGGTAATTGGGATTAGCTTCCGGGTTTCTTTTAAAAAAAGGGCGGCATGGACAATTTGGTCCGAAGGCCTGTTTCCTTGCTGTAAACCTCTATGACTCTATGAAAAGACAACATTGTACCCGCTTCTACTACTACCACCCTCTGGCAACTTGTTCCAGACACTCACCACCCTGTGTGTGAAAAAAGTGCCCCTCTGGACACTTTTGTATCTCTTCCCTCTCACCTTATGTTCAAATTGGCATTGGAACAGATGGATCCAGAGAATTTTAAAAAATTCTTTCATTGGATTTGGATTTATTCCCCCTCCCTAATTGCCCCTTGGTAAGGTGGTGGGGAGCTGCCTTCTTGAACCGCTGCAGTCCTTAAATTCCACAGTTTTCCATGGTGGGATTCAAACCCGGGTCCCCAGAGCATTACTCTGGCTGTCTGGATTGCCAGTCCAGTGACAAAAGCATTACACCACCCAGGTACGCCCACAGTGCTGTTCGGGAGGGCTTTCCAGGATTTTGACCCAGCGACAGTGAAGGAACGACGATATTTTTCCAAGTCAGGACGGTGAGTGACTTCTAGGTGGTAGTGTCGTGGGTTTGGAAGATGGTGCAATGCTTTTATCGCTGGACTAGTAATCCAGAGAGCCAGGGTAACCCTCAAGACCTGGGTTCAAATCCCATCATGGCAGATTGTGGAATTTAAACTTAATAAATTATCTGGAATTTAAAATCTAATTGTGACCTTGAAATCATTGTCGATTGTTGTAAAAACCCGCCTGATTCTCTCGTATCCCTTTCGACAAGGAAATCTGCTGTCCTTACCCGGTCTGGGCTACATGTGACTGATTCCAAATGCCCTCTGAAATAGCCAAGCAAACACTCGGGTTATTCAGCCACTATGAAGAAAACACAATAGAATGTAACCGGACGGACAATCCGGCATTGACATGGGCACCGGAAACAACAAACCCAGTCCTGTCGACCTTGCAAGTTCCTCCTTAATAACATCTGGGGGCCTGTGCCAAAATTGGGAGAACTGTCTCACAGACTAGTCAAGCAACAGCCTGACATAGTCATTCTCACACAATCATACCTTACAGATAGTGTCCCAGACACCACCATCACCATCCCTGGATATGTCCTGTCTCGCCAGCAGGACAAACCCAGCAGAGGTGGCGGCCAGTGGTATACAATTGGGTGGTGGTTTCCCCGGGAGTCCTCAATATCAACTCTGGGCCCCATGAAGAATCATGGTCAAACATGGACAAGGAAACCTCCTGCTGATTATCACGTACTGTTCCCCTTCAGCTGATGAATCAGTATTCCTCCACGTTGAACAATACTTGGAGGAAGCACTGAGGGGCCGGGGGGGGGGGGTGGAGGGTGCAGAGTGTACTCTGGGTGGAGACTTCAATGTCCATCTCCAAGAGTGGCTCGGTAGCAGCACCACAGAGTGAGCTGGCCGGGTCCTAAAGGACATCGCTGCTAGACTGGGACTGCAAGGGAACCAACAAGAGGGAAAGATTTACTCATCCTCACCAGCCTGCCTGCCACAAATACATCTGTCCATGACAATATCAGTAGGAGTGACCATCACCCAGTCATTTTAAAGGGAAAGCAGTCAGAAGGATTAGAGGGTAATTAATATTTCCAAAGGCAGTGAACAGACAGCACAGAGCAATAATCAGACATTGACTGTGGATACAGAGGGACTGATAGCCCAGTGATACAAGAATCAGACACAGTGTCCTGAAAGAGTCAGACCGGGGGTCGGAATAGCCATCCCTTGCTTTTGATAACTTTACTTTTGTGTTTGTAAAAGAAAAAAATAGATAACATCTGTGACCAAATTCATCAAATCAAAAAGGGAATTTAATTAAAATCACCAGAGACATTAGTATCATGACAGAAATATCTCAAACTATAAATATCATAATTACTATTTTCATCAACATTACCATTGACATAATCAACTTTAATATCGACATCAATAACATTCATCATCTACAATATCATCAGCAACAATGCACAAGAGCCACTAGCTAAGGGTAAGTTGTGTGAGATTGAGAAACAAGGTTTGGGTTGTAAGAGAAACTAGTTGACTCTCATAGATGGATGGAATTCATTAGTATTGGTCATTCTGCATGGAAAGTGATTACTAATGGAATGCTTACAGGATTCCTTCCTTACCCAATATATAAGCAGCTCAACAAGACAGGATCTAGCAAATGAACCAGAGCAGATAAGAGAAGTAAGAATTGAGGAACATCTAGGCGATAGTGATCACAACAATAAGGGAGTTAAGAAATTGCTGGAGAAATAATGGCGAATTAATAGTATTTAGCATGGTTATTTTATAGAAAATCTAGCAATTTGCAGTGAAGAGGGAGAAGCCCCAAATTTGAATTTACAACAAACTTCTGGCCTCAGCAACATCAAATAAATTGCAATCTCACTATGAGTCATCTTACTGAAGTTTAATGGGTGTTGATAAATTTACACCATTGAAAAAAAAAATTCATTCATGGGATGTGAGTGTCGCTGGCTGGGCTAGCATTTATTGCCCATCCCTGAAGGTATTTAAGAGTCGACCACGTTGCTATGGGTCTGGAGTCACATGTAGGCCAGACCAGGTAAGGACGGCAGATTTCCTGAGTGAACTAGATGGGTTTTGCAACAATTGACAATGGTTTCATGGTCATCAGTAGACTTTTAATTCCAGATTTTTATTGAATTCAAATTTCACCATCTGTCCTGTTAAGATTGAAACCCAGGTCCCCAGAGCATTCCCCTTGGTCTCTGGGTTCCAAGTCCAGTGAGAATACCACTATGCTACTACCTCCCTAAAATGTGATAGACTTCATGTTGAAGTACCCTGTTAATGATGTGATGTGGAATCTTGACATTTCCACAATGCTGAAGGCCCAGAAAATGAACACTGAAGCTGTAGAATTTCATTGCAGCAGTTGTGAATTATTCTTACAAGTATCTAAAGTTATTTTTTTCAGTCTTGTTAGATTTTAGATAGCTATAACTACACGTGTTCACACACTGTTGGTATTAAAGGTAACAAGTTTCAGCAGTTTTGACTTTGAGAAATTAAACATTTCTTTTGGGAGATGAATTTGTGATAAAGTACAATAATCTGAAACATGATATGGTGAGTGTAACATACTTGGAAGGAAAAGTTAGGAATACTTTTTAACGCAGCGAGATTCAGCTGTGGAATGTACTGCCTAAGTGTGGGATGGAGGCAGATTCACTCATGATGATTAAAAAGGACTTGGGTAAACATCTCCAGAGTTAAAATTGAGGGTGAAATGAAAGGGCAGTGATGTGGATTTCTCCTGCAGAGAACCAGCATCGATATCATAGCATCGGTGACTTCTGTGATTGGATTGGCCCTTTTTCATCCTGCAATTCCTCTTCCCCTTTCACAGGAGATTCACTGTTTTCGATCAGGATTATGGGGCTCCTGGTTTGCTCAATCCCAGTGAAGAATTTTTATGCTTTACAACTCAAATTATCTGCTCAGAGTTCATTAAGGAGGTTATGTGGCGGGGGTGGGGGTAGGGGGGGTGAGTGTCCCTGGCTAGGCGTAGCATTTATTGTCCATCATTAATCGCCCTGGAGAAGGTGGTGGTGAGCTGCCTTCTTAAACTGCTGGAGTCCCTGAGGTGTAGATACACCACAGTGCTGTTAGGGAGCGAGTTCCAGGATTTTGACCCAGTGACAATGAAAGAACGGCGATATACTTCCAATCAGGATGGTGAGTGACTTGGAGGGGAATGTCCAGGAGGTGGTGTTCCCATGTATCTGTTACCCTTGTCCTTCTAGGTGAAAGCAGTTGTGTGTTTGCAAAGGTGCTGCTGAAAGAATTTTGGTGAGTTTCTGTGCTGCATCTTGTAGATGGTACAGACTACATGTTACTTGTCACTTGTCAGCCCGAGCCTGGATATTATCCAGGTCTTGCTGCATTTGGACATGGACTGATTCAGTATCTGAGGAGTCGCGAATGGTGCTGAACATTGTGCAATCATCAGTGAACATCCGCACTTCTGACCTTATGATGGAAAGAACAGTCATTGATGAGGTTCTAAAAGCAGAATATAGGAAGTTAGGAAGTAAGTTGAAAAGTAGGACCTCAAAGATAGTTACCTCAGGATTACTACCAGTGCCTCGTGCTAGTCAGAGTAGAAATAGCAGGATATTTAGGATGACATGGCTGAAGCAATGGTGCGAGGGGGCATTGGGACTGGTTCTGAGGGAGGTGGGACAAAATGGACGGGTTACACCTGGGGAATAACCAGGATTGATGTTCGAGGGGGAGTATTTGCTCGAATAAGATCAGCCATGATCTTACTGAATGGCGGGGCAGGCTCGAGGGGCTAGATGGCCTACTCCTGCTCCTATTTCTTATGTTCTTATGTTCTTATGAGTGGTTGGGGAGGGTGGAAACTGAAATTGCTGGGAGATGGGAACGTATTCAAGGGTTATAGATGGTGCAAGAGGGAGGATGGACAGGGGAGAGAGAAGGGGAGAGCTCAGACCAAAGGATTGAGATGTGTTTACTTTAATGCCAGGAGTATAGTGAATAAAAGGGATGAGCTCAGAGCGTGGATCGATGCCTGGAAGTGTGATGTGGTGGCCATTACAGAGACTTGGATGTCTCAGGGACAGGACTGGATAATACAGGTGCCGGGATTCAGATGTTTCAGGAAGGACAGGGAGGGAGGCAAGAGAGAGGGTGGAGTGGCACTGATCAGGAATAGTGTCACAGCTGTAGAGCTGGTGTATGATGGGGAGGGATTGTCTACAGAGTCTCTGTGGGTGGAAGTTCGGAGTGGGAAGGAGTCGATCACTTTGCTGGGAGTTTTCTATAGGCCGCCCAATAGTGACAGGGAGGTGGAGGAGCAGATAGGGAAACAGATCCTGGAGAGTTGCAATAATAGC
Source organism: Mustelus asterias (assembly GCF_964213995.1). Classification (NCBI taxonomy): domain Eukaryota; kingdom Metazoa; phylum Chordata; class Chondrichthyes; order Carcharhiniformes; family Triakidae; genus Mustelus; species Mustelus asterias. The sequence goes on from NC_135803.1 coordinate 940,753, forward strand.
AGAGTTGTTGTGATGGGAGACTTTAATTTCCCAAACATAGATTGGAATATCCCAAGGGTAAGGGGATTGGATGGGGAGGAGTTTGTTAGGTGTGTTCAGGAGGGTTTCCTGATACAGCATGTGGACAAGCCTGCAAAAGGAGAGGCTGTACTTGATCTGATACTGACCAATGAGCCTGGACAGGTGTCAGATCTTTCAGTGGGAGAGCATCTTGGGGATAGCGATCATAACTCTATCTCCTTTATGCTTGCATTGGAAAAAGAGAGGATCAGGCAAGCTAGGAAAGTGTTCATATGGAGTAAGGGGAAATACGAAGACACAAGGCAGCAAATTAGAGGAGTAAATTGGAAGGAAGTATTCTCGGGGAAATGTACTGAAGAGACGTGGCAGTTTTTCAAGGAATGTCTGTCTAGGGTTCTACAGGACAATGTTCCGAGCAGACAGGGAGGAGTTGGGAGGTTAAAGGAACCGTGGTGCACGAAAGCTGTGCGGGACCTAGTCGAGAAGAAAAGAAAAGCGTACAAAAGGTTCAGAGAGCTTGGCGAAGATAGGGATCGAGATGAGTATACAGCTTGTAGGAAGGGAAGGAAATTAGGAGAGCCAGAAGGGGTCACGAGAAGGCCTTGGCAAGTAGAATTAAGGAAAACCCTAAGGCGTTCTATAAATATGTGAAGAGTAAAAGGATGAGACGTGAAGGAATAGGGCCTATAAAAGGTGAAGGCGGGAAAATCTGTACGGAACCAGTAGAAATGGCAGAGGTGCTTAATGAGTATTTTGCCTCGGTTTTCACAGAGGAGAAGGACATGGGTGCATGTACTGTGGGCTTGCGGTGGACTGAAAAGATTGAGTATGTGGACTTTAACAAAGAGGTTGTGCTGGAATCTTTGAATGGCATCAAGATAGATGAGTCGCCGGGTCTGGATGGGATGTACCCCAGGTTACGGTGGGAGGCGAGGGAAGAGATTGCAGAGCCTCTGGCGATGATCTTTGCGTCGTCGATGGAGACGGGAGAGGTGCCAGAGGATTGGAGGATTGCGGATGTGGTTCCTATTTTCAAGAAGAAGAATAGGGATAGTCCAGGAAATTACCAACCGGTGAGTCTAACCTCAGTGGTTGGTAAGCTGATGGAGAAGATCCTGAGGGACAAGATTTATGAACATTTAGAGAGGTTTAGTATGCTCAAGAATACTCAGCATGGCTTTGTCAAAGGCAGATCGTGTCTTACGAGCCTGGTGGAGTTCTTCGAAAATGTGACTGAACACATTGACGAAGGGAAAGCGGTAGATGTGGTTTATATGGATTTTAGCAAGGCGTTCGATAAGGTTCCCCATGCAAGGCTTCTAGAAAAGGTGAGACGGCATGGGATCCAAGGGGCTGCTGCTCTGTGGATCCAGAACTGGCTTGCCCAAAGGAGGCAGAGAGTGTGTATAGATGGGTCTTTTTCTAAATGGAGGTCGGTCACCAGTGGAGTGCCCCAGGGATCTGTTCTGGGACCCTTGCTGTTTGTCATTTTCATAAATGACCTGGATGAGGAAGTGGAGGGATGGGTTGGTAAGTTTGCCGATGACACGAAGGTTGGTGGGGTTGTGAATAGTCTGGAGGGATGTCAGAAGTTATAGAGGGACATAGATAGGATGCAAGACTGGACGGACAAGTGGCAGATGGACTTCAACCCAGATAAATGCGTAGTGGTCCATTTTGGCAGGTCAAATGGGATGAAGGAGTACAATATAAAGGGAAAGACTCTTAGTACTGTGGAGGATCAGAAGGACCTTGGGATCTGGGTCCATCGGACTCTAAAATCGGCCCCGCAGGTGGGGGAGGTGACAAAAACGGTTGATGAAGGAAGGGCCGTGGATGTCGTCTATATGGATTTCAGTAAGGCATTTGACAAAGTTCCACATGGCAGGTTGGTTAAGAAGGTTAAGGCTCATGGGATACAAGGAGAAGTGGCTAGATGGGTGGAGAACTGGCTTGGCCATAGGAGACAGAGGGTAGTGGTCGAAGGGTCTTTTTCCGGCTGGAGGTCTGTGACCAGTGGTGGTCCGCAGGGCTCTGTACTGGGACCTCTGCTATTTGTGATATATATAAATGATTTGCAAGAAGGTGTAACAGGTGTAATCAGCAAGTTTGCGGATGACACGAAAATGGCTGGAATTGCGGATAGCGAAGAGCATTGTCGGGCAATACAGCAGGATATAGATAGGCTGGAAAATTGGGCGGAGAGGTGGCAGATGGAGTTTAATCCGGATAAATGCCAAGTGATGCATTTTGGAAGAAATAATGTAGGGAGGAGTTATACAATAAATGGCAGAGTCATCAGGAGTATAGAAACACAGAGGGACCAAGGTGTGCAAGTCCACAAATCCTTGAAGGTGGCAACACAGGTGGAGAAGGTGGTGAAGAAGGCATATGGTATGCTTGCCTTTATAGGACGGGGTATAGAGCACCAAAAAAGTTTCTTTGTTGGTTAAAAAGAAAAAGGAGGCTTATGTTCGGATGAGACGTGAGCACTCGGGTAGTGCACTAGAAAGCTTTAGATTGGCTAAGAGGGAGTTGAAGAGCGAGCTTAGAAGGGCTAAAAGGGGACATGAGAAGACTTTGGCGGATAGGGTTAAAGAGAATCCTAAGGCGTTCTATAGGTATGTCAAGAACAGAAGGTTGGTTAGGGCAAGTTTAGGGCCAGTTATAGATGGCAGAGGGAAGTTATGTGTGGAACCGGAGGAGATGGGTGAAGCATTGAACCAATATTTCTCTTCGGTGTTCACGCAAGGGGACATGAATATAGCTGAGGAGGACACTGGGTTGCAAGGGAGTAGAATAGACAGTATTACAGTTGATAAGGAGGATGTGCAGGATATTCTGGAGGGTCTGAAAATAGATAAATCCCCTGGTCCGGATGGGATTTATCCAAGGATTCTCTGGGAGGCAAGAGAAGTGATTGCAGAGCCTCTGGCTCTGATCTTCAGGTCGTCGTTGGCCTCTGGTATAGTACCAGAAGATTGGAGGTTAGCGAATGTTGTCCCATTGTTTAAGAAGGGGAACAGAGACTTCCCCGGGAATTATAGACCGGTGAGTCTCACTTCTGTTGTCGGCAAGATGTTGGAAAAAATTATAAGGGATAGGATTTATAGTTATTTGGAGAGTAATGAATTGATAGGTGATAGTCAGCATGGTTTTGTGGCAGGTAGGTCGTGCCTTACTAACCTTATTGAGTTTTTTGAGAAAGTGACCAAGGAGGTGGATGGGGGCAAGGCAGTGGACGTGGTATATATGGATTTTAGTAAGGCGTTTGATAAGGTTCACCATGGTAGGCTTCTGCAGAAAATGCAGATGTATGGGATTGGGGGTGATCTAGGAAATTGGATCAGGAATTGGCTAGCGGATAGGAAACAGAGGGTGGTGGTTGATAGTAAATATTCATCATGGAGTGCGGTTACAAGTGGTGTACCTCAGGGATCTGTTTTGGGGCCACTGCTGTTTGTAATATTTATTAATGATCTGGATGAGGGTATAATTGGGTGGATTAGCAAATTTGCTGATGACACCAAAGTCGGTGGTGTGGTAGACAGTGAGGAAGGGTGTCGTAGTTTGCAGGAAGACTTAGACAGGTTGCAAAGTTGGGCCGAGAGGTGGCGGATGGAGTTTAATGCGGAGAAGTGTGAGGTAATTCACTTTGGTAGGAATAACAGATGTGTTGAGTATAGGGCTAACGGGAGGACTTTGAATAGTGTGGAGGAGCAGAGGGATCTAGGTGTATGTGTGCATAGATCCCTGAAAGTTGGGAATCAAGTAGATAAGGTTGTTAAGAAGGCATATGGTGTCTTGGCGTTTATTGGTAGGGGGATTGAATTTAGGAGTCGTAGCGTTATGTTGCAACTGTACACAACTCTGGTGCGGCCGCACTTGGAGTACTGTGTGCAGTTCTGGTCCCCACATTACAGGAAGGATGTGGAGGCTTTGGAGAGGGTGCAGAGGAGGTTTACCAGGATGTTGCCTGGTATGGAGGGGAGATCCTATGAGGAGAGGCTGAGGGATTTGGGATTGTTTTCGCTGGAAAGGCGGCGGCTAAGAGGGGATCTTATTGAAACATATAAGATGATTAGAGGTTTAGATAGGGTGGATAGTGATAGCCTTTTTCCTCTGATGGAGAAATCCAGCACGAGGGGGCATGGCTTTAAATTGAGGGGGGATAGTTATAGAACCGATGTCAGGGGTAGGTTCTTTACCCAGAGGGTGGTGAGGGATTGGAATGCCCTGCCAGCATCAGTAGTAAATGCGCCTAGTTTGGGGGCGTTTAAGAGATCCGTAGATAGGTTCATGGACGAAAAGAAATTGGTTTAGGTTGGAGGGTCACAGTTTTTTTTTAACTGGTCGGTGCAACATCGTGGGCCGAAGGGCCTGTTCTGCGCTGTAATGTTCTATGTTCTATGTTCTATGTATAAAAGCTGGAGTCTGATGATGCAGCTGTATAGAACGCTGGTTAGGCCACATTTGGAGTACTGCGTCCAGTTCTGGTCGCCGCACTACCAGAAGGACGTGGAGGCATTGGAGAGAGTGCAGAGAAGGTTTACCAGGATGTTGCCTGGTATGGAGGGTCTTAGCTATGAGGAGAGATTGGGTAGACTGGGGTTGTTCTCCTTGGAAAGACGGAGAATGAGGGGAGATCTAATAGAGGTATACAAGATTATGAAGGGTATAGATAGGGTGAACAGTGGGAAGCTTTTTCCCAGGTCGGAGGTGACGATCACGAGGGGTCACGGGCTCAAGCTGAGAGGGGCGAAGTATAACTCAGACATCAGAGGGACGTTTTTTACACAGAGGGTGGTGGGGGCCTGGAATGCGCTGCCAAGTAGGGTGGTGGAGGCAGGCACGCTGACATCGTTTAAGACTTACCTGGATAGTCACATGAGCAGCCTGGGAATGGAGGGATGCAAACGATTGGTCTAGTTGGACCAAGGAGCGGCACAGGCTTGGAGGGCCGAAGGGCCTGTTTCCTGTGCTGTACTGTTCTTTGTTCTTTGTTAAGAAGGCGTATGGTGTGCTGGCCATTATCAATCGAGGGATTGAGTTTCTGAGTCTGGGGATAATGATGCAGCTATATAAGACCCTCCTCAGACCCCACTTGGAGTACTGTGCTCAGTTCTGGTCGCCTCATTACAGGAAGGATGTGGAAAAGATTGAAAGAGTGCAGAGGCGATTTACAAGGATGTTGCTTGGATTGAGTGGCATGCCTTATGAGGATAGACTGAGGGAGCTCGGTCTTTTCTCCTTGGAGAGACGTAGGATGAGAGGAGACCTAATAGAGGTGTATAAGATGTTGAGAGGCATAGATCGGGTGGACTCTCAGAGGCTTTTTCCCAGGGTGGAAATGGCTGCTACGAGAGGACACAGGTTTAAGGTGCTGGGGGGTAGGTACAGGGGAAATGTTAGGGGGAAGTTTCTCACCCAGAGGGTGGTGGGCGAGTGGAATCGGCTGCCGTCAGTGGTGGTGGAGGCAAACTCAATTGGGTCTTTTAAGAGACTCCTGGAGGAGTACATGGAGCTTAATAGGATGGATGGTTATAAGTAGGCCTAAAAGGTAGGGATATGTTCGGCACAACTTGTGGGGCCGAAGGGCCTGTTTTGTGCTGTAGTTTTCTATGTTTCTATGAGTCAGAGGAGTAGAATCAAGGACAAAAACCAAAGACAGAAAGGGAATAAGAAAAGTGATAGGCAGAGAAATCAAGGGTTAGATTCAAACTGGGCCACTGTGAAAAATAGTGGGATGGAGACCAGTAATATTAAAAAGACAAGCCTTAAGGCTTTGTACCTGAACACATGGAGAATTCGCAATAAAGTGGATGAATTAATCGCATAAATTGATGTAAATTGGCATGATATCGTCGGGATTATGGAGACATGGCTGTAGGGTGACCAGGGATGGGAAATGAACATCCAAGTATTTAGGAAGGACGAACAAAAAGGAAAAGGTTGTGTCGTTGCATTGCTGGTCAAAGAAGAAATGAATATCACAGTGAGGAAAGATATTCGCTCTGACAATGTGGAATCTGTATGTGTAGAGTTAAGAAACATCAAGGAGCAAAAACGTTAGTAGGGGTTGTTTGTAGACCCCCAAACTGTAGATGTTGGGAATGGTGTTAAAGGGGGAATTAAATATGCATGCGATAAGGGAACATCTGTAATTACGGGTGACTTTAATCTGCATATAGACTGGGCTAATCAACTTAGTCAGAATACCGTAGGAGGAGGAATTCCTCGAGTGTATATGGGATGGTTTTCTGGGCCAATATGTTGAAGAAGCAATGAGAGAAACAGGCCATTCTAGACTGGACACTGTGTAATGAAAAAGGAATAATCAGCAATCTGGTTGTGTGAGACCCCTTGGGGATGAGCGACCATAACATGATAGAATTTTTTATCAAGATGGAGAGTGACGTAGTTGATTCTGAGATTAGGGTGCTGGGTCTTAATAAAAGAAACTATGATGGTATGAGGAGTAAGTTTGTTATGATGGGTTGGGAAATGCTACTTAAAGTGATGAGGGTGGATCGGCAATGACAAACATTCAAGGAGCGTATGGATGAACTGCAACAATTGTTTATTCCTGTCTGGTGGAAAAATAGAACAGGAAAGGTGGCCAAACGATGAGTTAGAAGGGAAATTAGAGATAGTATTAGATCCAAGGAAGAGAGACACAAATTGGCCAGATAAAAACAACAGACCTGAGGATTGGGAGCAGTTTAGAATTCAGCAAAGAAGAACAAAGGAATTGATTAAGAAGGAAATGTATTACAAGAGTAAGCTTGCGGGAAACATAAAAACCGACTATAAAAGCTTCTATAGGTATGTGAAGAGGAAAGGATTGGTGAAGACAATTGTAGGTTTGTTACAGTCAGAAACAGGGTAACAGAAATGGGGTAAAAGAAGAGGAGCCATTACATTATTAGTTAAGAGGCAGTTGCTGCAGTAAGGAGAGATCATATCTTGGAGGGGGCATCAAATGAAGCTTTGTGGGTAACGCTTAGGAACAAAAAAGGGACAGCTACGTTGCTATGTGTTTATTATAGACCCCCAGATAGTCAGCAGGAAATTGGAGAGCAAATATGTGCACAATTCATGGAGAGGTGTAAAAATAAGAAGACAGTAATTATATTAGGTGATTTCAACTTGCCCAACATTAATCGAGATAGCCATCATGTTAAGGGCTTAGATGGAGTATAGTTCTTAAAATGTAAACAGGAAACCTTCTTAGGTCAAAATGTAGAGGAACCAACAAGGGAAGGAGCTGTGCTGGACCTAAATCTGGGGAATGAAGCCAGACAGGTGATTGATGTGCTGGTAGGAGAGCATTTTGGTGATCGCGACCTCAACATGGTTCAATTCAAATTTGTTATGGACTAAGAAATAGACAAGTTGCAGAAAAAGGTTTTGGATTGGAGGAGGGTAGATTTTAACAAAATTAGGCAGGATCTGGACAAGGTAGACTGGAACGTGTTACTTGTGGGGAAATCCACAGAAGAGCAGTCGGGCGTGTTCAAAGGTGAAATGGGGAGGGTACAGGCCCAACATGTTCCCGCTAGGGTAATAGGAAGGTGTAACAAACCCAGAGGACCATGGATGACCAGAGACATTCAGGATACAATAGGAAGGAAAAGAGAGGCTTTTAACAAGTATAAGGGGAGTAAGTCTGTGGAGGCATTAGTGGAGTACAGAAAGTGCAGGATGGAGCTTAAGAAATCAATTAGGAGAGCAAAGAGGGGACATGAGAAAGCTCTGGCTGGTTAAAGTAGGGAAAATCCTAAGATATTCTATAAGTATATCAATGGAAAGTGGATAGAACATAGAACATAGAAAGCCACAGCACAAATAACCAGAGAAAGAGTAGGGCCCAACAGGGACCAAGGGAGAAATCTGTGGATGGACCCAGAAGACATTGGTAGGGTGTTAAACAAACATTTCACATCTGTCTTCACCCATGAGAGTGAGGAGGTAGTTATGGAACTTGGGGAGAGAGACTGTGAGGCTACAGAGAAAATCATAGGGAGTGGCAAGGAGGTATTGGCGGGCTTAAAAGTGAACAAATCTCCAGGTCCGGATGAATTGTGTCCCAGGCTGTCGTGGGAGGCAAGGGAGGAAATTGCAGGGGCTCTGACCCAAATTTTAAATTCCTCCCTGGCCACCGGGGAGGTCATAATGTGGAGATGCCGGAGTTGGACTGGGGTAAGCACAGTAAGAAGTCTCACAACACCAGGTTAAAGTCCAACAGGTTTATTTGTTAGCACAAGCTTTCGGAGTCTCACTCCTTCTTCAGGTGAGTCAAGAGTTGTGTTCACAAACAGGATATACATAGACACAGAGTCAACTTACAAGACAATGCCCGGGGACTGATTGACGGCAGCTCTGGACCAATAGGAAGAGGGGGCGGGGCTGGAGGACCGAGCGGGAGTGGCTGGTCCTCCAACCAATCAGAGTGAATGAGGGGATGGCTGAACTGAGCCTGGAGCTCCCTTTGTCTGCACATGCGCCCAGCCGCACGTTCTCAAGATGGCGGTTGTTCACCCGGGCCCTGTCTCGGGGAAAAGCCCGAGCAGCTGTCACCATTTCAAATACCAAATTCGAGCTTCGTATTTGGGACCTGGGGCCTACATGAGATGTTTTATGAAGCCTCCAAGTCCACCCACCGGTACGATCTCTCATTCCTGATTTATCCGGCAGTATCTCCCAGGCTGATAATTTCCACAACTGCCGCAATCCTCAGCTGTGAAAACCACTGCGCATGCTCCAGATGACCGGGGAGGTACCAGAGGACTGGAGAACAGTTAATGTGGTCCCACTATTTAAGAAAGATTGTAGAGACAAGGCAGGGAACTACAGACCAGTGAGTCTCACGTCTGTGGTTGGGAAACTACTGGAGATGATTTTGAAAGAGCCAATCTATCTCCATTTGGAGAGGCAGCAGGGAAGAAGCTGTTCTTGAGTCGGTTGGTACGTGATCTCAGATTTTGTATCGTTTTCTTGACGGAAGAAGGTGGAAGAGAGAATGTCTGAGGTGCGTGGGGTCCTTAATTATGCTGGCTGCTTTGCCGAGGCAATGGGAAGTGTGGACAGAGTCAATGGATGGGAGGCTGGTTTGCGTGATGGATTGGGCTTCATTCACGACCTTTTGTAGTTTCTTGTGGTCTTGGGCAGAGCAGGAGCCATACCAAGCTGTGATACAACCAGAAAGAATGCTTTCTATTTGTAAAAGTTGGTGCAAGTTGTAGCTGACATGCCAAATTTCCTTAGTTTTCTGAGAAAGTAGGGGCATTGGTGGGCTTCCTTAACGATAGTGTTGGCATGGGGGAGACCAAGACAGGTTGTTGGTGATCTGGACACCTAAAAACTTGAAGCTCTCGACCCTTCCCACTTCGACAGGTGCAGGAAGGATGTTCCCAACGGCCAGGGTGTCCAAAACCAAAGGATACCGGGTAGACCATTTAAAACAAAGAACAAAGAAAAGTACAGCACAGGAACAGGCCTTTCGGCCCTCCAAGCCTGCACCGGCCATGCTGCCTGACTTAACTAAAACCCCCGACCCTTCTAGGGAACATATCCCTCTACTCCCATCCTATTCATGTATTTAGGACTGAGATGAGGAGAAATTTCTTCACCCAGAGGGTGGTGAGCCTGTGGAATTCAGTACCACAGAAAGTAGTTGAAACCAAAACATTGAATGTTTTCAAGAAGCAGTTAGATATAGCACATGGGGCTAAAGGGATCAAAGGATATGGGGGGAAAAGTGGGCTCAGGCTATTGATTTGGATGATCAGCCATGATCATGATGAATGGTAGAGCAGACCCGAAGGGCTGAAGGGCCTCCTCCTGTTCCTATTTTCGATGTTTCCATGAAGCAGTTGAAGATGGTTGGGCCTGGGACACTATCCTGAGGAACTCCTGCAGAGATGTCCTGGAGCTGAGATGATTGCCCTCCAATCACCTTCTTTTGTGCCAGGTATGATCCCAACCAGCGGAGAGTTTGCCCCCGATTCCCATTGACTCCAATTTTCCGAGGGCTCCTAGATGCCACGCTCGGTCAAATGCAGCCTTGATGTCAAGGGCTGTCACTCTCACCTCACCTCTGGAATTCAGATCTTTTGTCCAAGTTTGAACCAAGGTTGTAATGAGGTCAGGAGCTGAGTGACCCTGGCGGAACTCAAACTGGGCGTCACTGAGCAGGTGTTGCTTGATAGCACTGTCGATGACCCCTTCCATCACTTTACTGATGATCGAGAGTAGACTAATTGGGCGGTAATTGGCCGGGTTGGATTTGTCCTGCTTTTTGTGAACAGGACATACCTGGGCAATCTTCCACATTGTCGGGTACATGCCAGTGTTGTAGCTGTACCGGAACAGCTTGGCTCAGGGAGCAGCAAGTTCTGGAGCACAAGTCTCAGTACTTTTGCTGGAATGTTATCAGGGCCCATTGCCTTTGCAATATCCAGTGCCTTCAGCTGTTTCTTAATATCACATGGAGTCAATCGAACTGGCTGGAGACTGGCATCTGAGATGCTGGGGACCACTGGAGGAGGCTGAGATGGATCATCCACTCGGCACTTCTGGCTGAAGATTGCTGTGAATGCTTCAGCCTTATCTTTCACACTGATGTGCTGGGCTCCTCCATCATTGGGGCTGGGGATATTTGTGGAGCCTCCTCCTCCAGTGAGTTGTTTAATTGCCCACCTGCATTCACAGCTGGATGTGGCAGAACTGCAGAGCTTTTCCTATTGCTATCTCATAGAATCCTACAGTACAGAAGGAGGCCATTCGGCCCATCGAGTCTGCACTGACCATAATCCCACCCAGGCCCTATCCCCATAACCCTAGCTAGTGCCCCTGACACTAAGGGTCAATTTAGCATGGCCAATCCACCTAACCCGCACATCATTGGACATGGGAAGAAACTGGAGCACCTGGAGGAAACCCACGCAGACATGGGCAGAACGTGCAAACTCCACACAGACAGTGACCCAAGCCGGGAATTGAACCCGGGTCCTTAGCGCTGTGAGACAGCAGTGCTGACCACTTTTCCACCGTGCTGCCCGTACAGTTAATCTCCTTACCGTTAATTGGGAATAAACTTGTCATCCAAGCTCTAATGAAAGCTATACAATGGAATGATCACTGCTACATAGCTGTGAACTGAACCTTTGAAAACATCAGGAAACTTTCTGGGATATCTCAAAGCCCTATGAACATTTATCCTGGAAAGTCTCTAAGGACTCCTCCGCCTGATAGAAGTCACCAGGAGAAAGGGAGCCGTTAGCCATGGACAGCTTGCTGAGGGTCCTCTTGGTTTGCTGGGGGAATGGGAGGGGGATATGAGAGCAGGTCGAGCAGTATCAGCTGCTGCGAGAGAGAGAGAGAGAGACAGGAGTGTGAGGGAGACACCTTCCCCACTGTGGGTACAGGACATCTCTTCTCCTGGATCCATCCTCTATATATTAACCAACACGCTCCACACCTTCAGTGATAGAGGATGTAAAGTCACAGAAAGGACCCAGGAAAATTGTATCTAATGAGCACTGAGTGCTAAAACGTGTACACGAGAACAGAAGAACTCAGAGCAGGAGTAGGCAATTCAGCTCCTCGGGCCTGTCCCGCCATTCAATACCATCATGGCTGATCTTGCCTCGGCCTCATCTCCAACTTCCTGTCCGCTCCCCATAACCCTTCATCCCAGTACTAATTATAAACCTACCCATCTCCTTAAATTTATTCGGTGTTCCAGTGCCCACTGCACTCTGAGGTAGAGAATTCAGATTCACAACCTTTGAAGGAAGTAATTCCTCCTCATTTCTGTTTTGAATCTGCCACCCCTTCGTCTAAAACCAAGGCCTCTCATTCTAGAATGTTCCAACAAGGTGAAACATCTGCTCTGTGTCTACCCTGTCAATCCCCTATAGCATCTTGTACACATCAATTAGACCTTTTACTCTTCTAAACTCCAGCGAGTATCCTAAGCTGCTCAATCTCTCCATGCGCAAATCCTTCATTCCTGGAATCAATCTAGCAAAACTTAAAGTTTATTTACTTATTAGTTACAAGTAGGCTTACATTAACACTGCAATGAAGTTACTGTGAATATCTCCTAGTCACCACACTGCAGCACCTGTTCGGGTACACTGAGGATGAATTTAGCATGGCCAATTCAGCTAACCTGCACATCTTTGGAGTGTGGGAGAAAACCGGAGCATCCGGAGGAAATCCATGCAGACATGGGGAGAATGTGCAAACTCCACACAGACAGTGACCCAAGCTGGGAATTGAACCCAGGTCCCTGGCACTGTGAGACAGCAGTGCTAACCACTGTGCCACCGTGCCACCCCTTCTTTGAACTGCTTCTAATGCATTTACGTGCTTCCTCAAGTAAGGGGACCAAAATTGTGCGCAGTACTCCAGATGTGGTCTCACCAATGCTCTATATAGTTGCAACAGCACCTCCCTACTTTTATACTCTATTCCATCAGTCGTATTATTGAGTACAAGAGCAGGGAGGTAATGTTGGAGTTGTACAGAGGTTAGTTAGGCCACAGCTGGACAGGCTGGGATTGTTTTCTCTAAAGCAGAGAAGGCTGAGGGGGAAATGATTGAGGTGTATAAGATTATGAGGGATATGGACAGAGTGAGTAGGGAGCAGCTGTTCCTCGTCATTCCGGGGTCACTCAGGAGGGGGCATAGTTTTATGCTAACCTTTTCACTCAGAGGGTGGTGGGAATCTGGAATGCGCTGCCTGGGAAGATAGTGGAGGCCGGAAACCTTACAACCTTTAAAAAATATTTGGATGAGCACTTGAAACATCAAAACATTGAAGGATATGGAACAAGTGCTGGGAAATGGGATTAGTGTGACTTTAGTGATAGTTATTGCCGGTGCGGACTCAATGGGCCAAATGGCCTTTTCTGCACTGTATGATTCTATGACTCTGAATCTATGGAGTATTCCAGACAGTTTCTGTCTCCTTATCTAAGGAAGGATGAATGGATGGTTGGGCCAATATTCTTCATCTTTCCCTGTGATCTCAATAAGGGAATCTAAGGAACTGTCTGCGAGTTTACAGGGTTTACACAAACATAGGTGAGGCCACAAAGATCTTCAATGAAAAAAATAGATTACAGACAGATTTACAGACAGATCTGGACATAATGAGAGAATGTGCCCAAATCGGAAAGATATTTCTCAGTGCAGGTCAATGCAATGTCATGTACATGGGCAAGAGGCAACAGCTGCAGAAAGCTATGGGGATTAGGTGGGTAGGTAATTAGACATGGTCTATTAGGGCTGTAGGCATCTTTCTCTATTCGAGAGGGACAATTGGTTAAATAGTTTGTGGAGCACCATTATATACCAAGCAAGGTGCAGAGCAAGGAGGCAGATCCCACTTCTACCTCAGCCTGAACAGAATTGAACCCTGCACTATTGGGAACCACACACTAGACATAGAATCATAAAATTCCTACAATTGAGGAGGAGGCCATTTGGTCCATCGAGTCTGCACCAACAACAATCCCACCCAGGCCCTTTCCCCATAACCCCGCGTATTTACCCGTTAATCCCCCTGACACTAAGGAGATTATCATGGTCACTCAACCTAACATCCAGGTCAACTGAGTTAACTGGCTCCCGGTCATTATCATTACTTCCGTTTATAATTCACTGGAGATCCATGGCCAGTCCCATTAAGTTATCGATAAAGTAAATAGTGTTTGGATATATTGCCAATTACAAGAAGGGCCAATTTCATCATTGTGCAAGACCTTGTTAGACTTCAGCTAGAATACTGGGTCTAGTTTTGATCTGTTATGGAGGGTGAATTAGAATCCTGTGGATGATTCAGGAAGGGTTAGTATACTGACACTGGCTTTAAGTGTCCTTTGTTACCAGAATGGCCTTGCAAAACTGAAGCTTTCTGTTCAAGAAACACATAGACTTTGAGGATTCGAGAACCTTGAAGTCAGGATAATAGTGATGTGTCTAGGAGGATCACAGGACACAAGAATACATTACACAAACACAGAAGAAGCTTAGATGTGAGAAGATACTTCATTGAGCCGCTTGTTGATGACTGGTTTATGCAGTTAGTGCAGATTCCCTGCAACCAGGGAAGCTGGATGAGTTCCTGTATGGGTATTGAGGATGTATCTCCCAGTCACTGTGATCTCCTGGAGCTCCTTTGATTTCCTTCAGGATCAGGAAGGAATTTCCCAGAATGTTTTCCTAAGTTACCAACATCAATATCACTGGCATCAACTTTGGCATCACCAATACTGTCAAGATCTTCAACTTAACACCAGCAGTATTCTCACTGTCAGTATCACATGCATCAAAATCATTAAAATAATTATCATTGCACGCCCACCTCAACATTGGATCTAAATAACACCATCAGAATCAACAATGTCATTTCCAACATCAACAACATACACAGTACATGTAAAATACATGAAACACCTTAAATACAAAAAACTTGAAAAGGATGGATGATATCCATTAAGAAGCAGGAGCAAAATGTAGGAGTTAGTTGAAGTGATGGGAGATAGGAAAGTTGTGAAAAGGGGTGCATGAGGAGGCAGCTCCGAATGGCAAAGCCGGAAGAGTGAATGAATTTGGAATGGAAAGTAAACCAGTTGGAAAAATTGAGAATTAAAATAAAGATCTGGAGAGATTCAAGAATGAAGTGAGGGCCCAGAGGGATTTGAAAATGAGGATGTTGGTTCTGAAATGAATGAGTACGGTCAGGAATTGGGAATATTCCAGAGGGTCACTCCTCTGACTGACCAACACTTGCCCCCTGACTGACCCATTGCCCACTTTCTGAAGCCTATGGCAACCACCTAGTTCCAGAAGGCCTAGAGGCTGTGACCACCTTGTGGACATTCAGGCATGGCCATGGAGACCCAGCCTGCCAGTTGTGACAGAATCTTTTCCAAGTTTCAGGTGGTTGAGATTGGGTTACAAAGCAGGACCTTGAGAGCTTGGCCAATCTAGCTGGCAGATCAGTGATAACATAGGAGTCATGTCATCTGCAACATTGCAGGGAGAGACAGGTACTGTCTTTCCGTCATCCAATAGCAAAATGTGTGGACATCTTCACATTTCCAAGCTGTAGCAAGGAAGCAAAATGTGCAACTTTCAACAGTTCCATTGCAGAATGCTGGGGTCTTAAAACAAAGCCAACCAGACTGCCCTAAAACAGCCAGATCAAAAGCATGTAACTGTCAGCAAGTGGAATGCTGTGATTGCGAGTACTAGTCCCTCAAATACACAGTTTCTTTTATTTTGTTCATGGGTCAGCATTTATTACCCATCCCTGAGGGCAGTTAAGAGTGAACCACATTGCTGTGGGTCTGGAGTCACATGTAGGCCAGACCAGGTAAGAATGGCAGATTTCCTTCCCTAAAGGACATTTGTGAACCAGATGGGTTTTTACGACAGTTGACAAACAATTTCATGGTGATCAGTAGATTCTAAATTCCAGATTTTTATTGAATTCAAATTTCACCATCTGCTGTGGTGGGATTCGAACTCGGGTCCCCAGAGCATTACCCTGGGACTCTGGATTACTAGTCCAGTGCCATAACCACTACAGCACTGCCTCCCCATGCATGTGTGTGCAGATGCACACAAACACGCGGGCACATATTGGCACACATTCTCATATGGACACACACACAGCTGATGCTAAACGGCTAAGGCTGGGCAGGTAATGGGAGGCTGGTTACACTGACTAGAGCTGCAGGTGAAATGCTCAGCATTCTCGGGAGTGGAAGGATAAGCCCCAGATATTCCCAATTATTCCAAAACTCCTGTTTCTCTGTCCATATGTGCTGATCTTTGCTGAGAATGGGCTGGTCTCCTGAGACTGAATGCTGCGTGGATCTGAACACCCAGAGCCAAAGATCTGGGGTGGTCAGTTGGAGAGTTCCTGGGGACAAGCTCTACCCAGGAAGCCATCCCACAAATCCGGAATCGGGAAAGGTGAAGAGAATGACTCTAACAATGAGAATGACCCTTAGCCCCCTTGAGCCCAGTGAACCTACCAACTGACAGGAATGACATCTTCCAGCCTTGGTTATCCCCTGAGTCGTCGCTGTGGAAGAGAATCTGAACACTACTGCTGTTTGTATTGATCTTTCCCGGACTTTTATCCCCACAGAAAGGACCAAACTCCATCGATCCAGCTTTAATCTGCAGCACACAGACAGAAAACATGGAGGTAGAAACCTGAATTCCAAGCTTGGCTAAGAAGCCACAAGATGCTTTACAGATGCATTCCCAAAAAGAAAGAAATCAGCAGAAATATAACTGAAAGGTTACACAGGCCCTGCAATCACCCACATCAACCTTGGAATGCAATTTCACTGTCACTGATTCAGCTCCTCACTTCTCTCAATTTAAACGAAGTTGTGTCTTTGCGACACTGAATGCCGCACTGTCAAAGGGTCAGTACTGAGGGAGTGCCGCACTGTCAGAGGGTCAGTACTGAGGGAGTGCCGCACTGTCAGAGGGTCAGTACTGAGGGAGTGCCGCACTGTCAGAGGGTCAGTACTGAGGGAGTGCCGCACTGTCAGAGAGTCAGTACTGAGGGAGTGCCGCACTGTCAGAGGGTCAGTGCTGAGGGAGTGCCGCACTGTCAGAGGGTCAGTACTGAGGGAGTGCCGCACTGTCAGAGGGTCAGTACTGAGGGAGTGCCGCACTGTCAGAGAGTCAGTACTGAGGGAGTGCCGCACTGTCAGAGGGTCAGTGCTGAGGGAGTGCTGCACTGTCAGAGGGTCAGTGCTGAGGGAGTGCCGCACTGTCAGAGGGTCAGTACTGAGGGAGTGCCGCACTGTCAGAGGGTCAGTACTGAGGGAGTGCTGCACTGTCAGAGGGTCAGTACTGAGGGAGTGCCGCACTGTCAGAGGGTCAGTACTGAGGGAGCGCTGCACTGTCAGAGAGTCAGTATTGAGGGAGCGCTGCACTGTCAGAGGGTCAGTACTGAGGGAGTGCCGCACTGTGGGAGGCGCTGCATTAATATAAGCACCCAAATCCATAGAACATAGAACAGTACAGCACAGAACAGGCCCTTCGGCCCACGATGTTGTGCCGAGCTTTATCTGAAACCAAGATCAAGCTATCCCACTCCCTATCATCCTGTTGTGCTCCATGTGCCTATCCAATAACCGCTTAAATGTTCCTAAAGTGTCTGACTCCACTATCACTGCAGGCAGTCCATTCCACACCCCAACCACTCTCTGCGTAAAGAACCTACCTCTGATATCCTTCCTATATCTCCCACCACGAACCCTATACTTATGCCCCCTTGTAACAGCTCCATCCACCCGAGGAAATAGTCTTTCAACGTTCACTCTATCTATCCCCTTCATCATTTTATAAACCTCTATTAAGTCTCCCCTCAGCCTCCTCCGCTCCAGAGAGAACAGCCCTAGCTCCCTCAACCTTTCCTCATAAGACCTACCCTCCAAACCAGGCAGCATCCTGGTAAATCTCCTCTGCACTCTTTCCAGCACTTCCACATCCTTCTTATAGTGAGGTGACCAGAACTGCACACAATATTCCAAATGTGGTCTCACCAAGGTCCTGTACAGTTGCAGCATAACCCCACGCCTCTTAAACTCCAACCCCCTGTTAATAAAAGCTAACACACGATAGGCCTTCTTCACAGCTCTATCCACGTGAGTGGCAACCTTTAGAGATCTGTGGATATGGACCCCAAGATCTCTCTGTTCCTCCACAGTCTTCAGAACCCTACCTTTGACCCTGTAATCCACATTTAAATTAGTCCTACCAAAATTAATCATCTCACATTTATCAGGGTTAAACTCCATCTGCCATTTTTCAGCCCAGCTCTGCATCCTATCTATGTCTCTTTGCAGCCTACAACAGCCCTCCACCTCATCCACTACTCCACCAATCTTGGTGTCATCAGCAAATTTACTGATCCACCCTTCAGCCCCCTCCTCCAAGTCATTAATAAAAATCACAAAGAGCAGAGGACCAAGCACTGATCCCTGTGGCACTCCGCTTGCAACCTGCCTCCAATCCGAAAATGTTCCATCCACCACCACCCTCTGTCTTCGATCAGACAGCCAGTTACCTATCCAATCGGCCAACTTTCCCTCTATCCTACACCTCCTCACTTTCATCATAAGCCGACCATGGGGGACCTTATCAAACGCCTTACTAAAATCCATGTATATGACATCAACTGCCCTACCTTCATCAACATACTTAGTTACCTCCTCAAAAAATTCTATCAAATTTGTGAGGCACGACTTGCCCTTCACGAATCCGTGCTGACTATCCCGGATTAATCCGCATCTTTCTAAATGGTCGTAAATCCCATCCCTGAGGACCTTTTCCATCAATTTACCAACCACTGAAGTAAGACTAACCGGTCTATAATTACCAGGGTCATTTCTATTCCCTTTCTTAAACAGAGGAACAACATTTGCCATTCTCCAGTCCTCTGGCACCACCCCCGTGGACAGTGAGGACCCAAAGATCAAAGCCAAAGGCTCTGCAATCTCATCCCTTGCCTCCCAAAGAATCCTAGGATATATTGCATCAGGCCCAGGGGACCAATCGACCTTCAGTTTATTCAAAACTGCCAGGACATCCTCCCTCCCAACATCTATTTCCTCCAGCCTATTAGCCTGTAACACCTTCTCTTCCTCAAAAACATGGCCCCTCTCCTTGGTGAACATGTCCACGGTGAATCCATGTTCATCCCTTGCGCTGTTTGAAATTGTAAATAACACTTTCTCACATGTACAGTGCTCTGGGCACTGCCTCTGCTCACCTTCAGATAGTCATACGGACAGGGAACATCTGGGTGGTCTTCTAAATCAAACATGTCTGCAAACTCCAATGAGATGGCGAAACCTTCCTCAAGTTCAATGCGGTACAGACAGTCGGAGCTTTTGGGATATGGATTGGGATAGTCTGGACTTCTGATAACTCCTGACTTTTCAGTGAATACATTGTCATTGCACTCAACTTGTGAGAAATGGAAACAAGAGTTAGAAATGGTTTAGCAGGGACAGCAGCTCATAGTGTACGAATAACTCATATCATCTCCAAATCTGCAGATGGCACAAAACTAGGAAAGAGATTGAAAAGTAAGGGTGACTGGAACAACCTCCAGCGAGGTGGAGACAGACAAACAAACACTACATGAAGTTTAACTGAGGGAAGTGTTTTTGATTGCGATAGTGAGGAGCTGCAGTGTGTAGCAAACGGGATTGGATGAATCATTGCTTTAACCTGGGAATATTGTATTCAATCTGGGCAATGCACATTCGCAAGGAAAAGCTGCCCAGGACCTGTTGTGATCTGGAAGGCAGTAGAAGCAGATTGAATAGAATCTTTCACAGGGAAATGAGTTCAATATTGAAGGTGGTTGTCAGGCTCGGGAGAAAGAGCAAAGCAGCAAGATTCACTGCAAAGTTTGTCACAAAATGGGCCAAACTCATCATTCTGTGCCGCCTGTTAGTACCCACTTGGAGTACTGTGCTCAGTTCGGGTCGCCTCATTACAGGAAGGATGTGGAAAAGATTGAAAGGGTGCAGAGGAGATTTACAAGGATGTTGCCTGGATTGAGTGGCATGCCTTATGAGGATAGGCTGAGGGAGCTCGGTCTTTTCTCCTTGGAGAGACGTAGGATGAGAGGAGACCTAATAGAGGTGTATAAGATGTTGAGAGGCATAGATCGGGTGGACTCTCAGAGGCTTTTTCCCAGGGTGGAAATGGCTGCTACGAGAGGACACAGGTTTAGGGTGCTGGGGGGTCGGTACAGGGGAAATGTTAGGGGGAAGTTTTTCACACAGAGGGTGGTGGGCGAGTGGAATCGGCTGCCGTCAGTGGTGGTGGAGACAAACTCAATAGGGTCTTTTAAGAGACTCCTGGATGAGTACATGGGACTTATTAGGATGGAGGGTTATAGGTAGGCCTGGAAGGTAGGGATGTGTTCGGCACAACTTGTGGGGCCGAAGGGCCTGTTTGTGCTGTAGTTTTTCTATGTTTCTATAATTACAAACACACACCAGTGTGAGAGTGAGTGTGCACAGAGATGAGAGTTGTGCAGTTAGTGAGAGAGTGTACAGCGCACGGTCGGGGGGGGGGGGGGGGGGGGGAGGGGGAAGGGCGCACCGGCACACGCTGGGGGGGGGGGGGGGGGGGGGAAGGGCGCGCCAGCGCATGCTCGGTGGCGTGGGAGGGAGAACAGCACGCCAGCGCTCGGTCGGGGGGGGCAGAAATGGAGCGCCAGCAGCACGCTCGGGGAGAGGGGGGGGGGCTCCAGTGCACGCCTCGGGGGGGGGGCCGCGCCAGCGTTTGGTCGGTGGGTGGGGGGGGAAAGCGCCGGCGCTCGGTCGGGGTGCGGGGGGGTACGCGCCGGCGCACGCTCGGGGGGGGTGGGAACGCGCCGGCGCCCGCTCGGGGGTGGGGGGCGCGCGGGCGCAGGCGCGCGAGCGCACGGTCGGGGGGGCGCGCGAGCAGGCGGTCGGGGGGGGGCGCGCGAGCGCACAGCCGGGGGGGGCGCGCGAGCGTGGGGTCGGGGGGAGCCCGCGTACGTGGGGTCGGGGGAACACGGGGCTACACAGTGAGAGCGCGTGGGTGCACAGTGAGAGCGCGTGGGTGCACAGTGAGAGCGCGTGGGTGCACAGTGAGAGCGCGTGGGTGCACAGTGAGAGCGCGTGGGTGCACAGTGAGAGCGCGTGGGTGCACAGTGAGAGCGCGTGGGTGCACAGTGAGAGCGCGTGGGTGCACAGTGAGAGCGCGTGGGTGCACAGTGAGAGCGCGTGGGTGCACAGTGAGAGCGCGTGGGTGCACAGTGAGAGCGCGTGGGTGCACAGTGAGAGCGCGTGGGTGCACAGTGAGAGCGCGTGCGTACACAGTTCGAGTGTGAGTTTAAAAATACCTTTACAGGTCCGATTGTCCGTGTGCAGAATGTAGCTAAATCTGCAGGAGCAATAATATCCACCGATGTAATTGTGACAGAAATGATCACAGACTAACGCTTCGTCTAGTTTCTCCACACACTCATCGATATCTGCAAAGAAATCATCGCCACATTAACCGGTTCCACTATTCATTGAAATAGCACTGACTGGTCCAACTTCACTGACTAGAAACACAGCTGACCAGTGAAACATCACTACCCAGTGATATACCATTGACCCTTGAAACCCCCCAACGGAACATTGTTGGCCAATGAAACTGCACTGATCATTGTGAAGTACTTTGAAAGGTTCGTCATGGCACAAATCAATTCCAGCCTCCCAGACTGCCTGGATCCACTACAGTTCGCCTATCGCTGTGACAGGTCCACAGCAGACGCCATCTCCTGGGCTCTGCGCTCAACCCTGGAACACCTAGATAACAAAGGCACCCATGTCAGACTCCTATTTATTGATTACAGCTCAGCCTTCAACACCATTATCCCCACAAAACTCATCTCCAAACTCTGTGGCCTGGGTCTCGGCACCTCCCTCTGTGACTGGATCCTGAACTTCCTAACTCACAGACCACAATCAGTAAAGATAGGCAACAACACCTCCTCCACGATCATCCTCAACACCAGTGTCCCACAAGGCTGTGTTCTCAGCCCCCTACTATACTCCTTATACACCTATGACTGTGTGGCCAAATTCCCCTCCAACTCGATTTTCAAGTTTGCTGATGAGACCACCATAGTGGGTCAGATCTCAGACAATGATGAGACAGAGTACAGGAATGAGATAGAGAACCTGGTGAACTGGTGCGGCAACAATAATCTCTCCCTCAATGTCAAACCTGTTGCGGGGGTAGGCAAACTGTAGTGGATCCAGGCAATCTGGGAGGCCAGAATTGATTTGTGCCTTGACTAGCCTTTCAAAGTACTTCATAATGGTCAGTACTGTTTCACCAGTCATCGACTTCAGGAAGCATAGTGGAGAACATGCCCCTGTCTACATCAATGGGGACAAAGTAGAAATGGTTGAGAGCTTCAAGTGTTTAGGTGTCCAAATCACCAACAACCTGTCCTGGTCCCCCCATGCCGACACTATAGTTAAGAAAGCCCCACCAACGCCTCTACTTTCTCAGAAGACTAAGAAATTTGGCATGTCAGCTACGACTCTCACTAACATTTACAGATGTACCACAGAAAGCATTCTTTCTGGTTGTATCACAGCTTGGTAGGGCTCCTGCTCTGCCCAAGACCGCAAGAAACAATAAAGGGTCATCAACAAAGCCCAGTCCATCACGCAAACCAGCCTTCCATCCATTGACTCTGACTACACTTCCCGCTGCCTCAGAAAAGCAGCCAGCATAACTAAGGACACCAAGCCCCCCGGACATTCTCTCTTCCACCTTCTTCCGTCAGGAAAAAGATACAAAAGTCTGAGGACACATACCAACCGACTCAAGAACAGCTTTTTCCCTGCTGCCATCAGACTTTTGAATGGGCTTACCTTGCATTAAGCTGATCTTTCTCTACACCCTAGCTATGACTGTAACACTACATTCTGCACCCTCTCGTTTCCTTCTCTATGAACAGTATAAGAACATAAGAAATAGGAGTAGGCCATCTAGCCCCTCAAGCCTGCTCCGCCATTCAATAAGATCATGGCTGATCTGATAGTGGGCTCAGTTCCACTTACCCGCCCGCTCCCCATAACCCTTAATTCCCTTCATGGTTAAAAGTCTATCTGTGACTTAAACACATTTAACGAGGTAGCCTCCACTGCTTCATTGGGCAGAGAATTCCAAAGATTTACTACCCTCTGGGAGAAGTTCCTCCTCAACTCTGTTCTAAATTGACTCCCCCGTATTTTGAGGCTATGACCCCTAGTTCTTGTTTCCATTGTAAGTGGAAATAACCTCGCTGCTTCTACCCTGTCTAGCCCCTTCATTATCTTATATGTCTCTATAAGATCACCCCTCAACCTTCTAAACTCTAATGAGTACAGGCCCAGTCTACTCAATCTCTCCTCATAAGCTAACCCCCTCATCTCCGGAATCAACCTGGTGAACCTTCTCTGTACCCCCTCCAAAGCTAATATATCCTTTCTTAAATAAGGGGACTAAAATTGTACACAGTACTCTAGGTACGGCCTCACCAGTACCCTGTACAGTTGCAGCATGACCTCCCTGCTTTTATACTCCATCCCCTTCGCGATAAAGGCCAACATTCCATTTGCCTTCTTGATCACCTGCTGCACCTGTAAACTGAGTTTTTGTGATTCATGCACAAGGACCCCCAGGTCCCTCTGCACAGTAGCATGTTGTAATTTTTCACAGTTTAAATAATAGTCCATTTTACTATTATTCCTTCCAAAGTGGATAACCTCACACTTACCAACATTATACTCCATCTGCCAGATCCTTGCCCAGTCACTT
Source organism: Mustelus asterias (assembly GCF_964213995.1). NCBI lineage: Eukaryota > Metazoa > Chordata > Chondrichthyes > Carcharhiniformes > Triakidae > Mustelus > Mustelus asterias. The sequence continues at coordinate 964,174 of NC_135803.1, forward strand.
AGCCTATCAAAATCTCTCTGCAGACTCTCTGTGTCCTCCACACAATTTGCTTTCCCACTCATCTTTGTGTCATCCGCAAACTTTGTTACCCTACACTCAGTCCCCTCCTCCAGATCGTCTATGTATATGGTAAACAGTTGAGGCCCCAGCACCGATCCCTACGGCACGCCACTAGTCACTGATTGCCAATCGGAAAAGCACCGATTTATTCCGACTCTCTGCTTTCTGTTAGATAGCCAATCCTCAATCCACGCTAACACTTTACCCCCAACTCCGTGTACCTTTATCTCATGCAGCAACCTTTTGTATGCTTTGTCTGTATAGCGCACAAGAAACAATACTTTTCACTGTATGCTAATACGTGTGACAATAATAAATCAAATTGAAGACCAGTGAAAGATCACAGTTCTCTAGCTGTGGCCTCACCAAAGTTTTATACAATTCCTTGTTTTTGTAACCTTGCCTCGATTGATAAAAGCAAGCATCCAATATGCCTTTTTCGTCACCCTTTTACCAGTCCACTGGACTGGTAAAACTTCACTCACCAATGAAATACCACTGACTGGTGAAATATCACTGACCAGCCACAGATCCCCTGCCTCTGGCCACTTGGTTCTATCTCTACATTAAGGGAATGATTTCAATCTCTCCTTTCCAGTACCTTCACCAGATGACTGACCCCATTCCATCTCTCCGACACTTCCAATGTCTCCTATCTATTTTGGGCTTCAGTGTCTGTCTTCAATATCTTTTTCCTCTCTCATAGAAGCAGGAGTAGGCCATTCAGCCCTTCGAGCTTGATCCACCATTTATTTTGATCATGGATGATCATTAAATTCAATATCCTTCCCCCATATCCGTTGGTCCCTTTAGCCTCAAGAGCTGTATCTAATTTCTTCTTGAAATCATACAACATTTCGGCCTCAAATACTTTCTGTGGCAGTGAATTCCACAAATTCACCACCCTCTGGGTGAAGAAATTTCTCCTCACCTCAGTTCTAAAAGGTTTACCCCTTATCCTCAAACTATGACCCGAGTTCTGGACTCCCCCACCATTGGGAACATTCTTTCTGAATCCACCCTGTCTAACCCTGTTAGAATTTTATAAGTTTCTATGAAATCTCTCATTCTTCTAAACTCCAGTGAGTATAATCCTAACCGATTTAGTCTCTCCTCATATGACAGACATGCCATCCCAGGAATCAGCCTGGTAAACCTTCGCTGTACTGCCTCTACAGCAAGGACATCCTTCCTCAGATAAGGAGACCAAAACAGCACACAATACTCCAGGTGTGGCCTCACCAGCGCCCGGTACAATAACAGCAAAACATCCCTATCCCGATACTCAAATCCTCTCGCTATGAAGGGCAACATACCATTTGCCTTCTTTACTGCCTGCTGTACCTGCGCACTTACTTTCGGTGACAGATGCACGAGGACTTCAAGGTCTCGTTGAGTATCCACCTCTCCCAATTTACACCCATTCAAATAATAATCTGTCTGCCTATTATTGCTACCAAAGTGGATAACCTCACATTTATCCACATTATACTGCATCTGCCATGCACATGCCCAGCTTGTCGAAATCACGCTGAAGCATCTCTGCACCCTCAAAGAACAATACAGCACAGGAACAGGCCCTTCGGCCCTCCAAGCCCGCGCCGCTCCCTGGTCCAAACTAGACCATTCTTTTGTATCCCTCCATTCCCACTCCGTTCACGTGGCTATCTAGATAAGTCTTAAAACGTTCCCAGTGTGTCCGCCTCCACCACCTTGCCCGGCAGCGCATTCCAGGCCCCCACCACCCTCTGTGGAAAATACGTCCTTCTGATATCTGTGTTAAACCTCCCCCCCCCACTCACCTTGAACCGATGACCCCTCGTGAACGTCACCACCGACCTGGGAAAAAGCTTCCCACCGTTCACCCTATCTATGCCTTTCATAATTTTATACACCTCTATTAGGTCACCCCTCATCCTCCGTCTTTCCAGGGAGAACAACCCCAATTTACCCAATCTCTCCTCATAACTAAGCCCTTCCATACCAGGCAACATCCTGGTAAACTTCCTCTGCACTCTCTCTAAAGCCTCCACGTCCTTCTGGTAGTGTGGCGACCAGAACTGGGCGCAGTATTCCAAATGCGGCCGAACCAACGTTCTATACAACCACAACATCAGACCCCAACTTTTATACTCTATGCCCCGTCCTATAAAGGCAAGCATGCCATATGCCTTATTCACTACCTTCTCCACCTGTGACGTCACCTTCAAGGATCTGTGGACTTGCACATCCAGGTCCCTCTGCGTATCTACACCCTTTATGGTTCTGCCATTTATCGTATAGCTCCCCCCTACGTTAGTTCTACCAAAATGCATCACTTCGCATTTATCTGGATTGAACTGAATCTGCCATTTCTTTGCCCAAATTTCCAGCCTATCTATATCCTTCTGTAGCCTCTGACAATGTTCCTCACTATCTGCAAGTCCAGCCATTTTCGTGTCGTCCGCAAACTTACTGATCACCCCAGTTACACCTTCTTCCAGATCGTTTATATAAATCACAAACAGCAGAGGTCCCAATACAGAGCCCTGCGGAACACCACGAGTCACAGGCATCCAGCCGGAAAAAGATCCTTCCACTACCACCCTCTGTCTTCTGTGACCAAGCCAGTTCTCCACCCATCTAGCCACCTCCCCCTTATCCCATGAGATCCAACCTACCATGAGGGACTTTCATAGAAATCATAGAAATCATAGAAACCCTACAGTGCAGAAGGAGGCCATTCGGCCCATCGAGTCTGCACCGACCACAATCCCACCCAGGCCCTACCCCCACATATTTACCCGCTAATCCCTCTAACCTACACATCCCAGGACTCGAAGGGGCAATTTTTAACCTGGCCAATCAACCTAACCCGCACATCTTTGGACTGTGGGAGGAAACCGGAGCACCCGGAGGAAACCCACGCAGACACGAGGAGAATGTGCAAACTCCACACAGACAGTGACCCGAGCCGGGAATCGAACCCGGGACCCTGGAGCTGTGAAGCAGCAGTGCTAACCACTGTGCTACCGTGCCGCCTTTAGTAAAGCGTTTGACTTTGTCAAACGCTTTACTAAAGTCCATATAGGCGATATCCACGGCCCTTCCCTTGTCAACCATTCTAGTCAATTCTTCAACAAACTCCACCAGGTTAGTGAGGCATGACCTCCCTCTCACAAAACCATGCTGACTATTTCAGAGACATGGATAGAGCAGGGGCAGGAATGGATGCTGCAGGTCCCGGGGTTCAAATGTTTTAGTCGAAGTAGGGAAGGAGGTAGAAGAGGGGGAGGGGTAGCATTATTGGTCAGAGATTGTATCACAGTGTCAGAGAGGAGGTTTGATGAGGACTTATCTGTTGAGGTAGTATGGGCGGAGATTAGAAATAGGAGAGGAGAGGTCACCCTGTTGGGAGTCTTTTATAGACCTCCTAAAAGTTCTAGAGAGGTTGAGGAAAGGATTGCGGAGTCAATCCTGCTTAGGAGTGAAAGTAATAGGGCAATTGTTATGGGGGATTTTAACTTGACTAATATTGACTGGAATTGTTATAGCTCTAGCTCGTTAGAGGGGTCAGTTTTTGTTCAAAGCGTGCAGGAAGGTTTTTTGACTCAGTATGTAGACAGGCCAACTAGAGGTGAGGCTATATTGGATCTGGTGCTGGGAAATGAGCCAGACCAGGTGCTAGACTTGGAAGTTGGTGTGCATTTTGGTGATAGTGACCACAATTCGGTTACGTTCACCTTAGTGATGGAAAGGGATAGGCATGAACCTCGGGCCAGTGGTTTTAGCTGGGGGAAGGGTAATTATGAGGCTATTAGGAGAGAATTAGGAAACATAGGTTGGACTAGGAGATTACAGGGACTGGGAACGTCCGACATGTGGAGTTTTTTCAAGGAGCAGCTACTGCGAGTCTGTGATAGGTATGTCCCTGTCAGGCAAGGAGGAATTGGTAGGGCTAGGGAACCGTGGTGCACCAAAAAAGTTTCTTTGTTGGTTAAAAAGAAAAAGGAGGCTTATGTTCGGATGAGACGTGAGCACTCGGGTAGTGCACTAGAAAGCTTTAGATTGGCTAAGAGGGAGTTGAAGAGCGAGCTTAGAAGGGCTAAAAGGGGACATGAGAAGACTTTGGCGGATAGGGTTAAAGAGAATCCTAAGGCGTTCTATAGGTATGTCAAGAACAGAAGGTTGGTTAGGGCAAGTTTAGGGCCAGTTATAGATGGCAGAGGGAAGTTATGTGTGGAACCGGAGGAGATTGGTGAAGCATTGAACCAATATTTCTCTTCGGTGTTCACGCAAGGGGACATGAATATAGCTGAGGAGGACACTGGGTTGCAGGGGAGTAGAATAGACAGTATTACAGTTGATAAGGAGGATGTGCAGGATATTCTGGAGGGTCTGAAAATAGATAAATCCCCTGGTCCGGATGGGATTTATCCAAGGATTCTCTGGGAGGCAAGAGAAGTGATTGCAGAGCCTCTGGCTCTGATCTTCAGGTCGTCGTTGGCCTCTGGTATAGTACCAGAAGATTGGAGGTTAGCGAATGTTGTCCCATTGTTTAAGAAGGGGAACAGAGACTTCCCCGGGAATTATAGACCGGTGAGTCTCACTTCTGTTGTCGGCAAGATGTTGGAAAAAATTATAAGGGATAGGATTTATAGTTATTTGGAGAGTAATGAATTGATAGGTGATAGTCAGCATGGTTTTGTGGCAGGTAGGTCGTGCCTTACTAACCTTATTGAGTTTTTTGAGAAAGTGACCAAGGAGGTGGATGGGGGCAAGGCAGTGGACGTGGTATATATGGATTTTAGTAAGGCGTTTGATAAGGTTCACCATGGTAGGCTTCTACAGAAAATGCAGATGTATGGGATTGGGGGTGATCTAGGAAATTGGATCAGGAATTGGCTAGCGGATAGGAAACAGAGGGTGGTGGTTGATAGTAAATATTCATCATGGAGTGCGGTTACAAGTGGTGTACCTCAGGGATCTGTTTTGGGGCCACTGCTGTTTGTAATATTTATTAATGATCTGGATGAGGGTATAGTTGGGTGGATTAGCAAATTTGCTGATGACACCAAAGTCGGTGGTGTGGTAGACAGTGAGGAAGGGTGTCGTAGTTTGCAGGAAGACTTAGACAGGTTGCAAAGTTGGGCCGAGAGGTGGCGGATGGAGTTTAATGCGGAGAAGTGTGAGGTAATTCACTTTGGTAGGAATAACAGATGTGTTGAGTATAGGGCTAACGGGGGGACTTTGAATAGTGTGGAGGAGCAGAGGGATCTAGGTGTATGTGTGCATAGATCCCTGAAAGTTGGGAATCAAGTAGATAAGGTTGTTAAGAAGGCATATGGTGTCTTGGCGTTTATTGGTAGGGGGATTGAATTTAGGAGTCGTAGCGTTATGTTGCAACTGTACACAACTCTGGTGCGGCCGCACTTGGAGTACTGTGTGCAGTTCTGGTCCCCACATGACAGGAAGGATGTGGAGGCTTTGGAGAGGGTGCAGAGGAGGTTTACCAGGATGTTGCCTGGTATGGAGGGGAAATCCTATGAGGAGAGGCTGAGGGATTTGGGATTGTTTTCGCTGGAAAGGCGGCGGCTCAGAGGGGATCTTATTGAAACATATAAGATGATTAGAGGTTTAGATAGGGTGGATAGTGATAGCCTTTTTCCTCTGATGGAGAAATCCAGCACGAGGGGGCATGGCTTTAAATTGAGGGGGGGTAGTTATAGAACCGATGTCAGGGGTAGGTTCTTTACCCAGAGGGTGGTGAGGGATTGGAATGCCCTGCCAGCATCAGTTGTAAATGCGCCTAGTTTGGGGGCGTTTAAGAGATCCGTAGATAGGTTCATGGACGAAAAGAAATTGGTTTAGGTTGGAGGGTCACAGTTTTTTTTTTTAACTGGTCGGTGCAACATCGTGGGCCGAAGGGCCTGTTCTGCGCTGTAATGTTCTATGTTCTATGTTCTATTGTTAATGAGTTTATTCCTTTCTAAATGCGCATACATCCTATCTCTAAGAATCCTCTCCAACAACTTCCCTACCACGGACGTCAAGCTCACCGGCCTATTAATTCCCGGGTTATCCTTCCTACCCTTCTTAAATAACGGGACCACATTAGCTATCCTCCAATCCTCTGGGACCTCACCTGTGTCCAGTGCCAAGATAAAGATTTGCGTCAGAGGCCCAGCGATGTCATCTCTCGTCTCCCTGAGCAGCCTTGGATAGATTCCATCAGGCCCTGGGGATTTGTCAGTCTTTATATTCCCTAAAAAACCTAACACTTCCTCCATTGTAATGGAGATTTTCTCTAACGGGTCAACACTCCCCTCCGAGACACTCCCAGTCAACACATCCCTCTCCTTTGTGAATACCGACACAAAGTATTCATTTAGGATCTCCCCTACTTCTTTGGGCTCCAAGTATAATTCCCCACTTTTGTCCCTGAGAGGTCCGATTTTTTCCCTGACAACCCTTTTGTTCCTAACGTATGAATAAAATGCCTTGGGATTCTCCTTAATCCTGTCTGCCAAGGACATTTCGTGACCCCTTTTTGCCCTTCTAATTCCTCGTTTGAGTTCTTTCCTACTTTCTTTGTATTCCTCCAAAGCTCCCTCCGTTGTTAGCTGCCTGGACGTAACATACGCCTCTCTTTTCTTTTTGACCAATCCCTCAATTTCCCTGGTTATCCACGGTTCTCGAATCCTACCCTTCCTAACCTTTTTTACAGGCACATGCCTATCCTGCAGCCCTAACAACTGTTCCTTAAAAGATTCCCACATGCCAGATGTGGATTTACCCTCAAACAGCCTCTCCCAATCAACAGCTGTCAATTTCTGCCTAATCCCACGAAAGTTAGCCTTCCCCCAATCCAACACCTTACCCTTGAGACACCACTCATCCTTTTCCATCACTATCCTAAAGCTAACAGAATTGTGGTCACTATTTGCCACATGTTCCCCTACCGAAACTTTGAAGACCTGACCGGGCTCATTCCCCAGTACTAGGTCCAGTATAGCCCCCTCTCTAGTCGGGCAATCTACATATTGTTCCAAAGAACCTTCCTGTATGCATTTTACAAATTCCTCCCCATTCAGACTCCCAGCCCTACGCGATTTCCAGTCTATACCAGGGAAATTGAAGTCTCCCACTACAACAGCCCAATTTTTCCTGCACCTATCCATTATCTCTTGACATATCCGTTCTTCCACTTCCCTTGGGCTGTTGGGGGGCCTGTAGTATACCCCCAACATAGTGACTGCGCCTTCCTGTTTCTGAGCTCCACCCACAGTGACTCGTTACACGACTCCTCTGAATTGTCCTCCCTCTGCACCGCTGTAATATGCTCTCTAACTAATACTGCTACACCCCCACCTCTTTGGCCCCTCCTCTGTCTCACCTAAAACACTTGTACCCCGGAATATTCAGCTGCCAGTCCTGTCCCTCTTTCAACCAAGTCTCTGTCACCGCAACCATATCCAAATTCCTCGTAAGCATTAAGGCCCTAAGTTCGTCTGTCTTACCTGCTACGCTCCTTGCATTGAAGTAGACGCACTCCAGACCTCCAGGCCCAGTGAGGTCATCCTCCCCCAGAGTGCTCTTCTTCTTTGCCAGCCTTGTCCCAGCCGCAAGCTTGTCCCCAGCCTCTACACTTGTAGACATAATGTTTTGATCCCCACCCCCCTGCCATATTAGTTTAAACCCACCCGAACTGCACTAGCAAAACTCCCAGCCAGGATATTCGTGCCCTTCCAATTTAGTTGTGACCCGTCTTTCTTGTACAGGTGCCATCCTCTCTTGAAAACCTCCCAGTGATCCAAGAATATGAATCCCTCCCTCCTGGACCAGTCCTTTAGCCAAGCGTTCAATTGTACGATCTCTCTATTCCTAGCCTCACTGGCTCTAGGCATTGGGAGCAGCCCAGAGATTGCCACCCTGGAGGCCCTACCTTTTAGCCTATTTCCCAACTCCCTGAATTGCCCTCATAGGATCCCCCTGCTCTTCCTATCTACGTCATTTGCACCAATGTGTACAATGACATCCGTTTCTTTATCCTCCCCTTTTAATATGCCTCCTATCCGCTCGGAGACATCCAGTACCCCTGGAGAGTCATCCTCCTCCACACTATCCAAAACAATATACCTGTTTTGGAGGGGGACAACCACAGGTGACCCCTCCACTAATTGCTCACTCCCCTCCCCTCTCACACCTGTCGCCGAGCCCTTCCTATTATGAGAGACAGCCACTGGAATACTCTCTGGTACGTTACCCTTATGACCTTTGCTCTTCCTAACTGTAACCCACGTGTCTTCCCCCTGAGGCACCGGTGTAACTACTTGCCTATAACTCATGTCTATTTGTCTCTCATTCTCCCTGACTAGACTAAGGTCACCAAGCCGCTGCTCCAGTTCCCTGATGCGGTCCCTCAGGAGCTGCAGTTCCACGCACCTGGCGCAAATGTGAACCTCCGGGCGGCTAGGTGTTTCCGGGAACTCCCACATCCCACACCGAAAGCAACAAACTGGCCTATCACTCATAGCTACCCTTTTCCTTTATAGGAAAAGGGTAGCTATGAGTGATTAATCCGGATAAATGCGAAGTGATGCATTTTGAAAGAAATAATGTAGGGAGGAGTTATACAATAAATGGCAGAGTCATCAGGAGTATAGAAACACAGAGGGACCTAGGTGTGCAAGTCCACAAATTCTTGAAGGTGGCAACACAGGTGGAGAAGGTGGTGAAGAAGGCATATGGTATGCTTGCCTTTAAAGGACGGGGTATAGAGTATAAAAGCTGGAGTCTGATGATGCAGCTGTATAGAACGCTGGTTAGGCCACATTTGGAGTACTGCGTCCAGTTCTGGTCGCCGCACTACCAGAAGGACGTGGAGGCATTGGAGAGAGTGCAGAGAAGGTTTACCAGGATGTTGCCTGGTATGGAGGGTCTTAGCTATGAGGAAAGATTGGGTAGACTGGGGTTGTTCTCCTTGGAAAGACGGAGAATGAGGGGAGATCTAATAGAGGTATACAAGATTATGAAGGGTATAGATAGGGTGAACAGTGGGAAGCTTTTTCCCAGGTCGGAGGTGACGATCACGAGGGGTCACGGGCTCAAGCTGAGAGGGGCGAAGTATAACTCAGACATCAGAGGGACGTTTTTTACACAGAGGGTGGTGGGGGCCTGGAATGCGCTGCCAAGTAAGGTGGTGGAGGCAGGCACGCTGACATCGTTTAAGACTTACCTGGATAGTCACATGAGCAGCCTGGGAATGGAGGGATACAAACGATTGGTCTAGTTGGACCAAGGAGCGGCACAGGCTTGGAGGGCCGAAGGGCCTGTTTCCTGTGCTGTACTGTTCTTTGTTCTTTGAATGGAAAAGAAAAAAAACCTACCCTGCTTTACTTTATTCCCTGGAGCATAGAAGATTGAGGGGAGATTTGATAGAGGTGTATAAGATTTTGATGGGTATAGATAGAGTGAATGCAAGCAGGCTTTTTCCGCTGAGGCTGGGGGAGAAAAAAACCAGAGGGCATGGGTTAAGGGTGGAAGGAGAAAAGTTTAAAGGGAATATTAGGGGGAGCTTCTTCACGCAGAGAGTGGTGGGAGTGTGGAATGAGCTGCCGGATAAAGTGGTAAATGCGGGGTCACTTTTAACATTTAAGAAAAACTTGGGACGGGTTCATGGATGAGAGGGGTGTGGAGGGATATGGTCCAAGTGCAGGTCAGTGGGACTAGGCAAAAAATGGTTCGGCACAGACAGGAAGGGCCAAAAGGCCTGTTTCTGAGCTGTAATTTTCTATGGTTCTATGGTTCGCCCTTTCCCCCGAAGCCCTGTGAGCCTCCTCACAGCTCACCCCCCCCCCCCCCCCCCCCCCCCACCCAACTTTGTATCATCTGCAAATTTGGAGATAAAACATTCAGGTCCCTCTTTCAAATCATTAACATATAATGTGAACAGTTGGGGTTCTAGCACAGATCCCTGCGGAACCCCACTAGTCACCGACTGCCAATCAGAAAAAGACCCATTTATATCAACTCTTTGCTTCCTATCTGCTAACCAGCTTTCTATCCATCTCAAGACATTACCTGCAATCCCATGTGCTTTAACTTTACACGGTAGTCTGTTATGTGAGACATTGTTGAAAACCTTCCGAAAGTCTAAATAAACCACATCCATTGTTTCTTCTCAGTCAACTTTAGGGGCGGCACAGTGGTTAGCACTGCTCCCTCACAGCGCTCGGAACCTGGGTTTGATTCCCAGCTTGGATTACTGTCTGTGCGGAGTTTGCACATTCTCCCTGTGTCTGCGTGGTTCCTCCAGGTGCTCCGGTTTCCTCCCATGGTCAAAAGATGTGCGGGTTAGGTGGATTGGCCATGCTAAATTGCCCCTTAGTATCAGGAGACTAGCTAAGGTAAATGCATGGGGTTATGGGGACAGGGCCTGGGTGGGATTGTGGTCGGTGCAGACTCGATGAGCCGAATGGCCTCCTTCTGCACTGTCGGATTCTATGATTCTGACTCTACTAGTTACATCCTCAAAGAATTCCAATAGATTTATCAAGCATGATTTCCCTTTTGTAAATCCATGCTGACTTTGTCTGATGATACCACTGCCTTCCAAATGCCGAGTTATGAAATCCTTGATAATAGACTCCAGCAACTTCCCCAGTACCGACGTTAGGCTCACTGGTCTGTAGTTCCCTGTTTTCTCTCTACCTCCCTTTGTGAATAGTGGGCTTACATTAGCTACCCTCCAATCTGTAGGAACCAGTCCAGGATCCAAATAATTTTGGAAAATAACCACTAATGGGTCTAATATTTCCAGGGCAACTTCCTTAAGTACTCTGGGATGAAGACTATCAGGACCTGGAGATTTATCCACCTTCAATCCCATCAATTTCCCCAAAACCATTTCTCTACTAATGCTGATTTCTTTCAGCTCCTCACTAAAACTTGTTTCTCTCTGCACTTTTGGTACATTATTCATGTCTTCCTTTGTGAAGACTGAAGCAAAGTATGAATTTAATTCCTCAGCAATTTCTCTATTCCCATTTCTGACTGTAAGCGGCGTACATCCGAGGGTTCGGCCACTGAGTCTATATGGGTAGAACTAAGAAATAAGAAGGGGGAAATCACTTTGATAGGGTTGTACTATAGGCCCCCAAATAGTCAGCGCAAAATTGAGGAGCTAATATGTAAGATTACAGATAGCTCCAAGAAAAATAGGGTAGTAATAGTCGGAGATTTTAATTTTCCCAACATTGACTGGACAGCCATAGTATTAGAGGGTTGGATGGAGAGAAATTTGTTGAGTGTATTCAGGAGAATTTCTCATTCAGTATGTGGATGGCCCGACAAGAGAGGGGGCAAAACTTGACCTCCTCTTGGGAAATAAGGAAGGGCAGGTGACAGAAGTGTTAGTGAGGGATCACTTTGGGACCAGTGACCATAATTCTATTAGTTTTAAGATAGCTATGGAGAATGATAGGTCTGTCCCAAAAGTTAAGATTCTAAATTGGGGCAAGGCCAATTTTGATGGTATCAGGCAGGAACTTTCAAAAGGTAATTGGGGGAGTCTGTGGGAAGGCAAAGGGACGTCTGGTCAGTGGCATGCTTTCAAAAGTGTGTTAACCAGAGTTCAGGGTAAACACATTCCTCTTAGAGTGAAGGGCAAGGCTGGTAGAAGTAGGGAACCCTGGATGACTCGGGATATTGAGGCCCTGGTCAAGAAGAAGAAAGAGGCACATGACGTGCATGGGCAGCTGGGATCAAGTGAATCTCTTGAAGAGTATGGGGGGTGCAGGAGTAGAGTTAAGAGAGAAATCAGGAGGGCAAAAAGGGGACACAAGATTGTTTTGACAGATAAGGCAAAGGAGAATCCAAAGAGCTTCTACAAATACATAAAGGGCAAAAGAGTAACAAGGGAGAGAGTAGGGCCTCCTAAGGATCAACAAGGTCATCTATGTGCAGATCCACAAGAGATGGGTGAGATCCTAAATAAATATTTCTCATCAGTATTTACTGTTGAGAAAAGCATGGATGTTAGGGAACTTGGGGAATTAAATATTGATGTCTTGAGGACACATGTACACATTACAGAGAAGGAGGTGCTGGAAGTCTTAAAGCGCATCAAGGTAGATAAATCTGCAGGACCTGATGAAGTGTATCCCAGGACGTTGAGGGAGGCTATGGAGGAAATTGCGGGTCCCCTATCCAAGATATTTGAATCATCAATAGTCACGGGTGAGGTGCCTGAAGATTGGAGAGTGGCAAGTGTTGTGCCTTTGTTTAAAAAGGGCTGCAGGGAAAAGCCTGGGAACTACAGGCCAGTGAGTCTCACATCTGTGGTGGGTAAATTGTTGGAAGGTATTTTGAGAGACAGGATCTACAGGCATTTAGAGATGCAAGGACTGATTAGGGACAGTCGGCATGGCTTTGTGAGTGGAAAATCATGTCTCACAATTTTAACTGAGTTTTTTGAAGGGGTCACCCAAGAAGGTAGATGAGGGCAGTGCAGTTGATGTTGTCTACATGGACTTTAGCAAGGCCTTTGACATGGTAGGTTGTTGCATAAAGTTGAATTTCATGGGATCCAGGGTGAGGTATCTAAATCGATACAAAATTGGCTTCTTGACAGAAGCCAGAGGGTGGTTGTAGAGAGTTGTTTTTCAAACTGGAGGCCTGTGACCAGCGGTGTGCCTCAGGGATCAGTGCTGGGCCCACTGTTATTTGTCATTTATATTAATGATTGGATGAGAATATAGGGGGCATGGTTAGTAAGTTTGCAGATGACACCACGATTGGTGGCATGGTGGACAGTGAGGAAGGTTATCTCCAATTGCAACGTGATCTTGATCAATTGGGCCAGTGGGCTGACGAATGGCAGATGGAGTTTGATTTAGAACAAAAGAACAAAGAACAATACAGCACAGGAACAGGCCCTTCGGCCCTCCAAGCCCGTGCCACTCCCTGGTCCAAACTAGACCATTCTTTTGTATCTTTTGATTTAGACAAATGCGAGGTAATGCATTTTGGTAGATTGAACCAGGGCAGGACTTACTCAGTTAATGATAGGGCGTTGGGGAGAGTTACAGAACAAAGAGATTGAGTGATACATGTTCATAGCTCCTTGAAAGTGGAGTCGCAGGTGGACAGAGTGGTGAAGAAGGCATTCGGCATGCTTGGTTTCATCGGTCAGATCATTGAATACAGCAGTTGGGATGTCTTGTTGAAGTTGTACAAGACATTGGTAAGGCCACACTTGGAATACTGTGTGCAATTCTGGTCACCCTATTATAGAAAGGATATTATTAAACTAGAAAGAGTGCAGAAAAGATTTACTAGGGTGCTACCAGGACTTGATGGATTGAGTTATAAGGAGAGGCTGAATAGACTGGGACTTTTTCTTTGGAGCGTAGGAGGCTGAGGGGTGACCTTAGAGAGGTCTATAAAATAATGAGGGGCATAGACAAGGTAGATAGTCAATATCTTTTCCCAAAGGTAGGGGAGTCTAAAACGAGAGGGCATAGGTTTAAGGTGAGAGGGGAGAGATAAAAAAGTGTCCAGAGGGGCAATTTTTTCACACAGAAGGTGGCGAGTGTCTGGAACAAGCTGCCAGAGGTAGTAGTAGAGGCAGGTACAATTTTATCTCTTAAAAAGCATTTAGATAGTTACATGGGTACGATGGGTATAGAGGGATATGGGCCAAATGTGGGCAATTGGGATTAGTTTAGGGGTTTTTAAAAAAAATAAGGGCGGCATGGACAAGTTGGGCCAAAGGGCCTGTTTCCATGCTGTAAACCTCTATGACTATTCATTTTTGTCAATCTTTTTCTCTTTACATACCAATTCACTCAATTTCTGTCGCTTAATAATGTTGTGGAGATGCCGGCGTTGGACTGGGGTAAACACAGTAAGAAGTTTAACAACACCAGGTTAAAGTCCAACAGGTTTATTTGGTAGCAAAAGCCACACAAGCTTTCGAGGCTCTGAGCCCCTTCTTCAGGTGAGTGGGAATTCTGTTCACAAACAGAACTTATAAGACACAGACTCAATTTACATGAATAATGGTTGGAATGCGAATACTTACAACTAATCCAGTCTTTAAGAAACAAAACAATGGGAGTGGAGAGAGCATCAAGACAGGCTAAAAAGATGTGTATTGTCTCCAGACAAGACAGCCAGTGAAACTCTGCAGGTCCACGCAACTGTGGGAGTTACAAATAGTGTGACATAAATTCTGATTCTAGGATCGCATGATAAAGACTCAGGAGGAAAAAAGCAGAAATATTTATGTGAAATAGTGTGACATAAACCCAATATCCCGGTTGAGGCCGTCCTTGTGTGTGCGGAACCTGGCTATCAGTTTCTGCTCCGCGACTCTGCGCTGTCGTGTGTGTGTGTGACACACGACAGCGCAGAGTCGCGGAGCAGAAACTGATAGCCAGGTTCCGCACACACAAGGACGGCCTCAACCGGGATATTGGGTTTATGTCACACTATTTCACATAAATATTTCTGCTTTTTTCCTCCTGAGTCTTTATCATGCGATCCTAGAATCAGAATTTATGTCACACTATTTGTAACTCCCACAGTTGCGTGGACCTGCAGAGTTTCACTGGCTGTCTTGTCTGGAGACAATACACATCTTTTTAGCCTGTCTTGATGCTCTCTCCACTCCCATTGTTTTGTTTCTTAAAGACTGGATTAGTTGTAAGTATTCGCATTCCAACCATTATTCATGTAAATTGAGTCTGTGTCTTATAAGTTCTGTTTGTGAACAGAATTCCCACTCACCTGAAGAAGGGGCTCAGAGCCTCGAAAGCTTGTGTGGCTTTTGCTACCAAATAAACCTGTTGGACTTTAACCTGGTGTTGTTAAACTTCTTACTGCTTAATAATGTCTCAATCTTTGCAGTCTCCTGCTCCATCTCAGCAATCTTGTCCTCCAGGCCCGCTCGCATCTCTCCTCCCCCCATGGGATAAGGGGGGTTGCACCCAGTCCTTGTCAGCTTGGCAATGCCAGCCTGGCCCCCTGACACTGCCCAAGGAACAAAGTGGCACTGCCCACCGGGGGGGGGGGGGGGGGGGGAGAGAGGGGGGCTGCTGCCAATTGGGGGTCGGGGGGTTGGGAGGGGGGAGGCGTTAAGGTTGGCCCAGACACCATCCCGGGAGGCCATCGATCTGGGAGGTGAAGGGGGGAAGGGGGTGTCAGAGGGTCGGGGGTCTGGCAAACCTAATCACTGTATCAGTGGCCAGTGATCGGGAGGCCGGCAGTGAGGGGCTACTGTGCAATGCCCCCATCTCCGCTGTGACAGAGCGGCACATGTGCAGTGGCCCGCTTAGCGCTATGCTGCCGGCCTCTCCAGCGGGAATAGGCTTTACCCTCAGATTGTTCACACGATTCACGCTCGGACTCTCTGTGATGCACAGAGTGTGGGAGATTCATTCTGAAAAACCCAGCAGCATTCATTCCACTTTTTAACGCAAATTCAACACCGAATATTTTGGGGAGAATCCCTGCTGAAGCTCCTGAACACAGGACCAGTGTGTGTCAAACAGCAGAAGCAGTAAGTAATAGACGGAGCGAAGCGATCCCAAACCCAACCAATCAAATCTAAGCTCTGCAGTCCAGCCACATCCAGCTGTGAATGGTGGTGGACAATTAAACAATTCACTGGAGGAGGAGACTCCACAAAAATGTGTTCGACAGAGAAGGGACTGGTGGCCAGAGTGAAAGGGTAAGAGGTTGGCTTTATTTTACTTACTTTTTCACGGGGTTTCTTAGTCCAGTAGTTTTAAGGGAAAAACGGAAGTAGGCCGACTGCGGTGTGACCTGGGAAGGTTTTTTTTTAGCGCGCGGGAGGTTTAAAAAGCAGGCCGCACTATCCAGCAGGCAGAGTTGAGAGCGGGTGGCGGAGTGAGCAGGGAGCAGAGTGAGGGCTGAAGGGCTTTCGCTCAAAATGGGCTTCGGCGAGAACAGGCAGAGGCGAGAGTAGGGGTTTTTTTCCCCCCAGAAATTGTATTCTTGTTTTTCCCCAGAGTAAAAAAAAAAGCCAGGCAAGATGTTGGAATGCTCCTCTTGCAGGATGTGGGAGATTGCCGCAGGGATCGGTGCTGGGGCCTCAACTGTTTACCATATACATAGACAATCTGGAGGAGGGGACCGAGTGTAGGGTAACAAAGTTTGCGGATTGAGTTTAGGAGTCCGGGGATAATGATGCAGCTATATAAGACCCTCGTCAGACCCCATTTGGAGTACTGTGCTCAGTTCTGGTCGCCTCACTATAGGAAGGATGTGAAAAAGATTGAAAGGGTGCAGAGGAGATTTACAAGGATGTTGCCTGGATTGAGTGGCATGCCTTATGAGGATAGGCTGAGGGAGCTCGGTCTTTTCTCCTTGGAGAGACGAAGGATGAGAGGAGGCCCAATAGAGGTGTATAAGATGTTGAGAGACATAGATCGTGTGGACTCTCAGAGGCTTTTTCCCAGGGTGGAAATGGCTGCTACGAGAGGGCACAGGTTTAAGGTGCTGGGGGGTACGTACAGGGGAGATGTTAGGGGTAAATCTTTCACACAGAGGGTGGTGGGCGAGTGGAATCGGCTGCCGTCAGTGGTGGTGGAGGCAAACTCAATAGGGTCTTTTAAGAGACTCCTGGATGAGTACATGGAGCTTAATAGGATAGAGGGTTATAGGTAGGTCTAGAAGGTAGGGATGTGTTTGGCACAACTTGTGGGCCGAAGGGCCTGTTTGTGCTGTAGTTTTTCTATATTCTATGATACAAAGATGAGTGGGAAAGCGAATTGCCTGGAGGATGCAGAAAGTCTGCAGAGAGATTTGGATCGGCTGAGTGAGGGAGCGAGGATCTGGCAGATGGAGTATAACGTTGACAAGTGTGAGGTTATCTACTTTAGAAGGAATAATAGTAAAATGGACTATTATTTAAATGGTGAAAAATTACAACATGCTACTGTGCAGAGGGACCTGGGGGTCCTTGTGCATGAATCGCAAAAACTCAGTTTGCAGGTGCAGCAGGTGATCAAGAAGGCAAATGGAATGTTGGCCTTTATCGCGAAGGGGATGGAGTATAAAAGCAGAGAGGTCTTGCTGCAATTGTACAAGGTACTGGTGAGGCCGCAACTAGAGTACTGTGTGCAATTTTGGCCCCCTTATTTGCGGAAGGATATATTGGCCTTGGAGGGGGTACAGAGAAGGTTCACCAGGTTGATACCGGAGATGAGTGGGTTAGCTTATGAGGAGAGATTGAGTAGATTCGGCCTGTACTCGTTGGAGTTGAGAAGGCTGAAGGGTGATCTTATAGAGACATATAAGATAATGAAGGGGCTGGATAGGGTAGAGGCAAAAAGATTCTTTCCACTTAGAAAGGAAACAAGAACTAGATAAAATAAGGGGGAGTCAATTTAGGACAGAGTTGAGGAGGAACGTCTTCTCTCAGAGGGTTGTGAATCTCTGGAATTCTCTGCCCATTGAAGCAGTGGAGGCTACCTCGTTAAATATCTTTAAGTCACAGGTAGATAGATTTCTGATCAATAAGGGAATTAAGGGTTATGGGGAGCGGGCGGGTAAGTGGAACGAAACCACGATCAGATCAGCCATGATCTTATGGAATGGCGGGGAAGACTCGAGGGGCTAGATGGCCTACTCCTGCTCCTATTTCTTATGTTCTTATGGGAGATCAGGGAGACCTCCGGTATCCCTGACGACAACACGTGCAAAAGATGCATCCAGCTGCAAGCAAAGCGTGTTAGGGAACTGGAGCAGGAGCTTGATGACCTCCATCTAATTCGGGAGAATGCGGAGTTTATAGACAGTAGCTTCAGGGAGGTAGTTACACCTAAGCAGCAGAGCACAGGAAATTGGGTTACTGTAAGGAGAGGAAATGGCAGTGTGAAAGGACAGGCAGAGCAGGGTTCCCCTGTGGCCATACCCCTCCACAACAGGTATACTGAATTGGATACTGTTGTGGGAGATGCTTTACCTGGGACAAGCTGCGACAGCCGGAACTCTGATACGGAGTCTGGTTCTACAGCGCAAAAGGGTGGGAGGAAGAAGAGGAGAGCAGTAGTGATAGGGGACTCAATGGTCAGAGGTACGGACAGGAGGTTCTGTGGTCGGGACAGAGACTCCCGCATGGTTTGTTGCCTCCCGGGTGCCAAGGTCAGCGATGTCTCTGATCGCATGCACAGCGTTCTAAAGTGGGAAGGTGATCAGCCAGATGTCGTGGTACACATCGGTACAAATGACGTAGGTAGGAAGTGTGAGGAGGTCCTAAAGAGTGAGTACAAAGAGCTTGGAAGGAAGTTAAAAAGCAGGACCCCGAGGGTAGTAATCTCAGGATTGCTACCTGTGCCACATGCCAGTGAGGGCAGGAGTAGGATGCTTGGGCAGATGAACACGTGGCTGAGGAACTGGTGTAGGGGGCAGGGTTTCCGATTCTTGGATCATTGGGACCTCTTCTGGGGCAGGTGGGACCTGTACAAGAGAGACGGGTTACACCTAAACTACAAGGGGACAAATATACTTGCAGAGAGATTTGCTAGCGTTATTGGGGAGCGTTTAAACTAGATTTGCAGGGGGATGGGACCAGAGTGCCAGAGCAGATAGTGGAGCAGGGGTAAAAAGACAGGTTAGTTCAAGCAAAATCACAATTGGAAGGGTTGAGTGTGGTGGAAATAACCTTTTGAGGTGTGTCTATTTCAATGCCAGGAGTATTGTGGGGAAGGCAGATGAGCTGAAGGCGTGGATAGACACATGGAAATATGACATTATAGCCATTAGTGAAACTTGGCTACAGGAGGGGCAGGACTGGCAGCTCAATGTTCAAGGGTTCCAATGTTTCAGGCAGGATAGAGGCAGAGGGATAAAAGGTGGGGGGGTGGCATTGTTGGTCAGGAAAAATGTTACAGTGGTACTCAGGCAGGATAGATTAGGGAGCTTGTCTACAAGAGGCCCTATGGGTGGAGCTAAGAAACAGGAAAGGTATGACCACATTAATGGGGTTGTATTATAGACCACCCAATGGTCAGCGAGAATTGGAGGAGCAAATCAACAGAGAGATAGCTGACAACTGCAAGAAACACAAAGTTGTGATAGTAGGGGATTTTAATTTTCCACATATAAATTGGGACTTGCATACTGTTAAAGGTTTAGATGGGGTAGAGTTTGTAAAATGTGTTCAGGAGAATTTTCTACATCAGTATATAGAGGTGCCAACTAGAGAGGTTGCGATATTGGATCTCCTATTGGGAAATGAGTTAGGGCAGGTGATGGATGTGAGTGTGAGGGAACACTTTGGATCCAGTGATCATAATGCCATTAGTTTCAACTTGATCATGGATAAGGATAGATCTGGTCCTCGGGTTGAAGTTCTGAACTGGAAAAAGGCCAAATTTGATGAAATGAGAAGGGATCTGGGAAGTGTGGATTGGCACAGGCTGTTCTCTGGTAAGGATGTAAATGGAAAGTGGGAGGCCTTCAAAGGAGAAATTTTGAGTGCAGAGTTTGTATGTTCCTGTCAAGATTAAAGGCAAAGTAAATAGGAATAAGGAACCTTGGTTCTCGAGGGAGATTGCAACACTGATTAAGAGGAAGAGAGAGTTGTATGAAATGTACAGGCAGCAAGGAACAGATCAGATGCTCGAGGAGTATAAAAAGTGCAAGAAGCTACTTAAGAGTGAAATGAGGAGGGCTAAAAGAAGACATGAGGTTGCTTTGGCAGACAGAGTGAAGGAAAATCCAAAGAGCTTCTATAGGTATGTTAGGAGCAAAAGGATAGTGAGGGATAAAAATGGTCCTTTTGAACGCCAGAGTGGTAGACTGCGTATGGAACCAAAAGAGACGGGGGAGACACTAAATGGTTTCTTTGCATCCGTATTTACTGAGGAAACGGGCATGGAGTCTACGGAAATAGGGCAAACAGGTAGGGAGGTCATGGAACTTTTACAGATTAAAGGGGAGGAGGTGCTTGCTGTCTTGAGGCAAATCAGAGTGGATAAATCCCCAGGACCGGACAGGGTATTCCCACGGACCTTGAGGGAAGCTAGTGTTGAACTTGCAGGGGCCCTGGCAGACATATTTAAAATGTCAGTCTTCACGGGGGAGGTGCCGGATGATTTGAGGGTGGCTCATGCTGTTCCGTTGTTTAAAAAAGGTTCCAAAAGAAATCCGGGAAATTATAGGCCAGTAAGTTTGACGTCGGTGGTGGGCAAGTTATTGGAAGGTGTGATAAGGGATAGGATCTACAAATATTTGGATAGACAGGGACTTATTAGGGAGAGTCAGCATGGCTTTGTGCGTGGTAGGTCATGTTTGACCAATCTATTAGAGTTTTTCGAGGAGGTTACCAGGAAAGTGGATGAAGGGAAGGTGGTGGATGTTGTCTACCTGGATTTCAGCAAGGCCTTTGACAAGGTCCCTCATGGGAGGTTAGTTAGGAAGGTTCAGTCGCTGGGTATACATGGGGAGGTAGTAAATTGGATTAGACATTGGCTCAATTGAAGAAGCCAGAGAGTGGTTGTGGAGGATTGCTTCTCTGAGTGGAGGCCTGTGACTAGTGGTGTGCCGCAGGGATCGGTGTTGGGTCCATTGTTGTTTGTCATCTATATCAATGATCTGGATGATAATGTGGTAAATTGGATCAGCAAGTTTGCTGATGATACAAAGATTGGAGGTGTAGTGGACAGTGAGGAAGGTTTTCAAAGCTTGCAGAGGGATTTGGACCAACTAGAAAAATGGGCTGAAAAATGGCAAATGGAATTTAACGCAGACAAGTGTGAGATATTGCACTTTGGAAGGACAAACCAAAATAGAACGTACAGGGTAAATGGTAGGACTCTGAAGAGTGCAGTTGAACAGAGGGATCTGGGAATACAGGTACAGAATTCCCTAAAAGTGATGTCACAGGTGGATAGGGTCGTAAAGAGAGTCTTTGGTACATTGGCCTTTATAAATCGGAGTATCGAGTATAAAAGTTGGAGTGTTATGGTAAGGTTATATAAGGCATTGGTGAGGCCGAATTTAGAGTATTGTGTACAGTTTTGGTCACCTCGTTACAGGACGGATGTAAATAAGGTTGAAAGAGTGCAGAGAAGGTTCACAAGGATGTTGCCGGGACTTGAGAAGCTGAGTTACAGACAGAGATTGAATAGGTTGGGACTTTATTCCCTGGAGCGTAGAAGAATGAGGGGAGATTTGATAGAGGTGTATAAGATTTTGATGGGTATAGATAGAGTGAATGCAAGCAGGCTTTTTCCACTGAGGCATGGGGAGAAAAAAAACCAGAGGGCATGGGTTAAGGGTGAAAGGAGAAAAGTTTAAAGGGAATATTAGGGGGGGCTTTTTCACGCAGAGAATGGTGGGAGTGTGGAATGAGCTGCCGGATAAAGTGATAAACACTTTTAACATTTAAGAAAAACTTGGACGGGTTCATAAATGAGAGGGGTGTGGAGGGATATGGTCCAAGTACAGGTCAGTGGGACTCGGCAAAAAATGGTTCGGCACAGACAAGAAGGGCCAAAAGGCCTGTTTCTGATCTCTAATTTTCTATGATTCTATGGTTCTATCCCCATCCTCAATGATGGAGGAGCCCAGCACATCAGTTCAAAAGATAAGGCTGAAGCATTCGCAGCAATCTTCAACCAGAAGTGCCGAGTGGATGATCCATCTCAGCCTCCTCCAGTGGTCCCCAGCATCACAGATGTCAGTCTTCAGCCAATTCAATTCACTCTGTGTGATATTAAGAAACAGCTGAAGGCACTGGATACTGGAAAGGGAATGGACCCTGACAATATTCCAGCAATATTACTGAAGACCTGTGCTCCAGAACTTAGAATCATAGAATCTTACATAGAAGGTCATGCGGCCCATCGAGTCTGCACCGACTGCAATCCCACCCAGGCCCAATCCCCACTGCCCCATGCATTTACCCTAGCTAGTCCTCCTGACACTAAGGGGCAATTTAGCACGGCCAATCCACCTAACTCACACATCTTTGCACTGTGGGAGGAAACCGGAGCATCTGGAGGAAACCCACGCAGACACGGGGAGAATGTGCAACTCTGCACAGACAATGACCCAAGCTGGGAATCGAACCCGGGTCCCTGGTGCTGTGAGGCAGCAGTGCCAACCACTGTGCCACCGTTTCGCCCCAAACATGCTGCGCCCTTAGCCAATCTGTTCCAGTACAGCTACAACACTGGCATCTAGCTGGCAATGTGGAAAATTACTCAGGTATGTCCTGTACACAAGAAATAGGACAAATCCAACCCGGCCAATTACCGTCCCAGCAGTCTACTCTCGATCATCAGTAAAGCAATGGAAGGGGTCATCAACAGCACTATCAAGTGGCACTTTTGCAGCAATAACCTCAGTCTGGATTCCGCCAGGGTCACCCAGCTCCTGACCTCATTACAATCTTGGTTCAGGTGAGGTGAGAGTGACAGCCCTTGGCAGCATTTGACTGAGTGTGGCATCAAGCAACCCCAACAAAACTGGAGGCAATGGGAATAAGGGGAAACTCTCTGCTGGTTGGAGTCATACCTGGCACAAAGGAAGAAGGTTGTGGACGTGGTATATATGGATTTTAGTAAGGCGTTTGATAAGGTTCACCATGGTAGGCTTCTGCAGAAAATGCAGATGTATGGGATTGGGGGTGATCTAGGAAATTGGATCAGGAATTGGCTAGCGGATAGGAAACAGAGGGTGGTGGTTGATAGTAAATATTCATCATGGAGTGCGGTTACAAGTGGTGTACCTCAGGGATCTGTTTTGGGGCCACTGCTGTTTGTAATATTTATTAATGATCTGGATGAGGGTATAGTTGGGTGGATTAGCAAATTTGCTGATGACACCAAAGTCGGTGGTGTGGTAGACAGTGAGGAAGGGTGTCGTAGTTTGCAGGAAGACTTAGACAGGTTGCAAAGTTGGGCCGAGAGGTGGCGGATGGAGTTTAATGCGGAGAAGTGTGAGGTAATTCACTTTGGTAGGAATAACAGATGTGTTGAGTATAGGGCTAACGGGAGGACTTTGAATAGTGTGGAGGAGCAGAGGGATCTAGGTGTATGTGTGCATAGATCCCTGAAAGTTGGGAATCAAGTAGATAAGGTTGTTAAGAAGGCATATGGTGTCTTGGCGTTTATTGGTAGGGGGATTGAATTTAGGAGTCGTAGCGTTATGTTGCAACTGTACACAACTCTGGTGCGGCCGCACTTGGAGTACTGTGTGCAGTTCTGGTCCCCACATTACAGGAAGGATGTGGAGGCTTTGGAGAGGGTGCAGAGGAGGTTTACCAGGATGTTGCCTGGTATGGAGGGGAGATCCTATGAGGAGAGGCTGAGGGATTTGGGATTGTTTTCGCTGGAAAGGCGGCGGCTAAGAGGGGATCTTATTGAAACATATAAGATGATTAGAGGTTTAGATAGGGTGGATAGTGATAGCCTTTTTCCTCTGATGGAGAAATCCAGCACGAGGGGGCATGGCTTTAAATTGAGGGGGGGTAGTTATAGAACCGATGTCAGGGGTAGGTTCTTTACCCAGAGGGTGGTGAGGGATTGGAATGCCCTGCCAGCATCAGTAGTAAATGCGCCTAGTTTGGGGGCGTTTAAGAGATCCGTAGATAGGTTCATGGACGAAAAGAAATTGGTTTAGGTTGGAGGGTCACAGTTTTTTTTTTTTTAACTGGTCGGTGCAACATCGTGGGCCGAAGGGCCTGTTCTGCGCTGTAATGTTCTATGTTCTATGTTCTATGTTCTAAGGTTGTGGTGATTGGAGGTCAATCATCTCAGCTCCAGGACATCAGGGTAGTGTCCAACCCAACCATTTCCAGCTGCTTCATCAATGACCTTCCTTCCACCATAGTATCAGAAGTGGAGATGTTTGCTGATGATTGCACAATGTTCAGCACCATTCGCGACTCCTCAGATACTGAAGCAGTCCATGTTCAAATGCAGCAAAACCTGGACAATACCCAGCCTTGGGCTGATAAGTGGAAAGTAACATTCACAACACACAAGTCCCAATGACCATCTCCAATAAGAGAGAATCTAACCATCTCCCCTAAACCTTCAATGTCATTACCATCACTGAATCCCCCACTGTCAATATCCTGGGGGCTACCATCAACCAGAGACTGAACTGGACTCGCCATATAAATACTGTGGCTACAAGGTCAAAGGCTATGACTCCTGCGCAGAGTAACTCACCAAAGCCTGTCCACCAATCTCAAGGCTCAGGTCAGGAGTGTGATTGAATACACTCCCCTTGCCTGGATGGGTGCAGCTCCAACAACACTCAAGAAGCCAAACACTATCCAGGACAAAGCAGCCCTACTTGATTGGCACCCCTTCCACAAACATTCACTCCCTGCAGCACCCATACACAGTGGCAGCCGTGTGAACCATCTACAAGATTCACTGCAGGAACTCACCACAGCTCCTTCAACAGCACTTTCCAAACCCATGACCTCTACCATTTAAATGGACAAGAACAGCAGATAGCTGGGAACACCCCCACCCTGAGATTCCCCTCCAATCCACTCACCATCCATCCTTCACTATCGTTGCAGCAGATACCTGGGAACACCACCACCCTGAGGTTCCCCTCCAATCCACTCACCATCCATCCTTCACTATCGTTGGGTCAAGATCCTGGAATTCCCTCCCTAACAGCACTGTGGGTGTATCTACACCTTGGGGACTGCAGCGTTTCAAGAAGGCAGCTCACCACCACCACCCTCTAGAAGGCAATTAGGGAAGTGCAATAAATGCTGGCCTAGCCAGCGATGCCCACATCCCGTGAAAGATAAAACAAATTCAATTTCAGGCGATCTTTTCAAATGAGGCGAGATGTCTTTCAACTCCAACCTCGGTGAATTTAGAAACTAAAGATTTTCAGTTAAGTCAAATTCCTCACAGGAAGGATGTAGAAATTATTGAAAGGGTGCAGAGAAGATTTACAAGGATGTTGCCTGGATTGGGTGGCATGCCTTATGAGGATAGGTTGAGGGAGCTCGGTCTTTTCTCCATGGAGAGACGGAGGATGAGAGGTGACCTGATAGAGGTGTACAAGCTGTTGAGAGGCATAGATCGGGTGGATTCTCAGAGGCTTTTTCCCAGGGCTGGAATGGCTGCTACGAGAGGACACAGGTTTAAGGTGCTGGGGAGTAGGTACAGAGGAGATGTCAGGGGTAAGTTTTTCACTCAGAGGGTGGTGGGTGAGTGGAATCGGCTGCCGTCAATGGTGGTGGAGGCAAACTTGATTGGGTCTTTTAAGAGACTTCTGGATGAGTACATGGGACTTAATAGGATTGAGGGTTATAGGTAAGCCTATATATAGGCCTAGGTAGGTAGGGACATGACCGGCGCAACTTGTGGGCTGAAGGGCCTGTTTGTGCTGTAGTTTTTCTATGTTCTATCAAAGTCACAATCCTAATCACCATCTCTGCTTGCCATTACCTTCTGTGTCACTGGAGGTAGTTCATACTGTTTAGCTTCTCTCTCTTTCTCTGTCCCTTCCCTCAATTGCTAACTTCTCTCTTTCAAGTTCAAGACCAAGCTTCTGCATTTCTATCTTTTAATCCATCCTTTACATAGAATCCCTACAGTACAGAAGGAGGCCATTCAGCCCATCGAGCCTATGCCAACCACAATCCCAGCTGGGCCCTACTCCCGTAACCCCACACATTTACCCTGCTAGTCCCCCTGACACTAGGAGCAATTAAGCATGGTTAATCCACCTAACCCGCACATATTTGGACTGAGAGGGGAAACCAGAGCACCCGGAGGAAACCCACGCAGACATGGGGAGAATGTGCAAACTCCACACAGACAATGACCCAAGCCGGGGATTCAACCCGGGTCCCTGGCGCTGTGAGGCAGCAGTGCTAACCACTGTGTCACCGTTCTCCTTTCTCTCCAATTCAAGTTTCCCCATTCCTTTCTTTTTGCCTTTCTTCCCATGGCCATCGCCTCATGGATTTAATCAGGTCCCCATCCCCAATCCTCCTGCCTGATTAAATGCCCCCAGCACCACCAACTTGCCATGGTGGAGGACAGCGGATTCGGCCCACTGTTTGGTTCAGTCTGCACAAGCTTCAGAATCCAGCCACTTACCGACGGCAGAATAATGAGCCTCGAAGCCGGTGAAACGCTCCTCATTGGAAAAGTCAGTCTTGAATGTGACAGCCACGGTATTGCTGTTAGTCAGGACAAACTCTCGGCCTGGGATTTGCTCAGTGTCAGTGCTCTCTCTGCCACAGAATGTTTCCAGCAAATCTTCATCAGACACAACCTAGAATCAAAAGGCAGATTTTACCATCCTGCTTGAGGAATGGCAAGATCCCATTGTTTCTCCTCAGGTTTTGACCACTCATGCATCTTTTTTCATCCAACAGCAATGGCATCTCCTCGCTTTCAGGATACAATATCCTGGGTCATTCTGCCACAATCCACTCTGCCCAGTGAAGTATCTGCTGTTCCTTTCCCCTCAGTGTCTGAATGAACACCGCCAAATTCTGGAGTCTGGATTATGTCAAACACACTCAGTAGAACTGTGACAGAGAGGGAGAAAAAGCAAGTCACAAGCAGTGTCTTGGTTAGAAAGCTAGTACCTCACCAGATGAATTGCTATCGAGTAACCTGTGATAAAGTGAGGGTAACTTTGGCAATGTTACAAGGACCACTTTTGGATTGACCCATATTGTTGCCCCTTTTTGCTGATGCCTATGTTCAAATATTTGTATTGATTTCCAGGCTAATCCATGTTGCTGATTGGTTCCTCAAACCTTTCCACACACATGATCTTCATTCAGCTCAATGCAGGTGAGAGGGTGAAGGTTGGCAGGGTCAAAGAAACCTCAGAGCCCCTGGATTAGAGAGTGAGGAGCACTCAGTATCTGCTCAGAATCCAGGGCTTCCAGCTGGAGGCTGACACCACATTGTCCTCAGCAAACCAGCTGGAATAAGGTCAAATGTGGTGACTTCCAGTCATCATGAATGTCCAGCACACATTATCCAGGATCAGAGGTGAAGAGTGACCACTTGGTGCCAGCTGCAGGGCACCATCACAATAATCCCCCAGTGAATAATACATAGACGATGTAATACTTTGGAGATGTAACTAGTAGAGTTGACAAGGGGAAACCAGTAGATGTGGTATATTTGGACTTTCAGAAAGCGTTTGACAAAGTCCCGCCCAAGAGATTATCGTGCAAGGGGGCGGCACGGTAGCACAGTGGTTAGCACTGCTGCTTCACAGCTCCAGGGTCCCGGGTTCGATTCCCGGCTCGGGTCACTGTCTGTGTGGAGTTTGCACATTCTCCTCGTGTTTGCGTGGGTTTCCTCCGGGTGCTCCGGTTTCCTCCCACAGTCCAAAGATGTGCGGGTTAGGTTGATTGGCCAGGTTAAAATTGCCCCTGAGATGCGTAGGTTAGAGGGATTAGCGGGTAAATATGTGGGGGTAGGGCCTGGGTGGGATTGTGGTCGGTGCAGACTCGATGGGCCAAATGGCCTCCTTCTGCACTGTAGGGTTTCTATGATTTCTAAGATTAAAGCGCATGGGATTGGAGGAAGTGTATTGAGATGGATAGAAAACTGGTTAGCAGAGAGGAAACAAAGAGTAGGAATTAGTGGGTGCTTTTCAAATTGGCAGGCAGTAACTAGTGGGGTGCCACAGGGATCAGTGCTGGGACTCCAGCTATTCACAATATATATTAATGATTTGGATGAGGGAACAAAATGTAACATCTCAAAGTTTGCAGATGATACCAAGTTGAGTGGGAGGGTGAACTGTGACGAGGATGCAGAGATCCTTCAGAATGATCTGGACAGGTTAGGTGAGTGGGCAAATCAATGGCAGATGCAGTATAATTTGGATAAATGTGAGGTTATTCACTTTGGAAGCGAAAACAAGAAGGCAGATTACTGCCTGAATGGCTGTAAATTGGGAGAGGGGAGTGTGCAGCAGGACCTGGGTGTCCTTGTGCACCAGTCACTGAAGGTAAGCATGCAGGTGCAGCAGGCGGTAAAGAAGGCAAATGGCATGTTGGCCTTCATTGCGAGAGGTTTTGAGTACAGGAGCAGGAATGTGTTGTTGCAATTATACAGGGTCTTGGTGAGGCCACACCTAGAATATTGTCTGCAGTTTTGGTCTCCTTTTCTGAGGAAGGATGTTCTTGCTCTCGAGGGAGTGCAGCGAAGGTTTACCAGGCTGATTCCGGGGATGGCGGGACTGATGTATGAGGAGAGATTGACTAGGTTAGGATTGTTTTCACTGGAGTTCAGATGAATGAGGGGGGATCTCATAGAGACTTATAAAATTCTAACAGGACGAGACAGGATAGATGCATCCCAGGGTACTGAAAGAAATGGCTGCGGTAATAGCAGATGCGTTAGTAGTAATTTATCAAAATTCGCTGGACTCTAGGGTAGTGCCGGCTGACTGGAAAACAGCTACTGTTACGCCGCTGTTTAAAAAAGGAAGTAGACAAAAGGCGGGTAACTACAGGCCGGTTAGCTTAACGTCCGTAGTTGGGAAGATGCTAGAGTCCATTATTAAAGAGGAAATAACAGAGCACCTGAATAAGAATGGTTCGATCAAGCAGACGCAGCATGGATTCATGAAGGGAAAGTCGTGTTTGACGAATCTACTGGACTTTTATGAAGATGTCACTAGTGCGGTTGACAGAGGGGAACCGGTGGATGTGGTGTTTTTAGATATCCAGAAGGCGTTCGATAAGGTGCCTCACAAAAGGTTGCTGCAGAAGATTGGGGTACACGAAGTTAGGGGTAAGGTGTTGGCGTGGATTGGGGATTGGCTATCTAACAGGAAGCAGAGAGTTGGGATAAATGGGTGCTTTTCTGGTTGGCAGTTGGTGACCAGTGGCGTGCCGCAAGGATCGGTGCTGGGGCCTCAATTGTTTACCATTTACATAGATGATCTGGAGGAGGGGACTGAATGTAGGGTATTCAAGTTTGCTGATGACACAAAGGTGAGTGGGAAAGCGAATTGCGTGGAGGACGCGGAAAGTCTGCAGAGAGATTTGGATAGGCTGAGCGAGTGGGCGAGGATCTGGCAGATGGAATATAATGTTAGCAAATGTGAGGTTATCCACTTTGGAAGAAATAATAGTAAATTGGAATATTATTTAAATGGAGAAAAATTACATCATGCGACTGTGCAGAGGGACCTGGGGGTCCTTGTGCATGAATCGCAAAAACTCAGTCTGCAGGTGCAGCAGGTGATCAAGAAGGCGAATGGAATGTTGGCCTTTATCGCGAGGGGGATAGAATATAAAAGCAGGGAGGTCTTGCTGCAACTGTACAAGGCACTGGTGAGGCCGCAACTGGAGTACTGTGTGCAGTTTTGGTCCCCTTATTTGCGAAAGGATATATTGGCCTTGGAGGGAGTGCAGAGAAGGTTCACCAGGTTGATACCGGAGATGAGGGGTGTAGCTTATGAGGAGAGATTAAACAGATTGGGTCTGTACTCGTTGGAGTTTAGAAGGATGAGGGGTGATCTTATAGAGACATATAAGATAATGAAGGGGCTGGATAGGGTAGAGGTGGAGAGATTCTTTCCACTTAGAAGGGAAACCAGAACTAGAGGGCACAGCCTCAAAATAAGGGGGGGCCGGTTCAGAACAGAGTTGAGGGGGAACTTCTTCTCTCAGAGGGTAGTGAATCTCTGGAATTCTCTGCCCATTGAAGTGGTGGAGGCTTCCTCGTTGAATATGTTTAAATCACGGGTAGATAGTTTTCTGATCGATAAGGGAATTAGGGGTTATGGGGAGCAGGCGGGTAAGTGGAACTGATACGCTTCAGATCAGCCATGATCTTGTTGAATGGCGGGGCAGGCTCGAAGGGCCAGATGGCCTACTCCTGCTCCTATTTCTTATGTTCTTAGATGCAGGGAGGATGTTCCTGATGGTGGGGGAGTCTAGAACCAGGGGTCACAGTCTGAGAATTCAGGGTAGACCATTTAGGATGGAGGTGAGGAGACATTTCTTCACCCAAAGAGTGGTGAGCCTGTGGAATTCATTAGCACGGGAAGTAGTTGATGCCAAAACATTGAATGTATTCAAGAGGCGGCTGGATATAGCACTTGGGGCAAATGGGATCAAAGGTTATGGGGAAAAAGCAGGATTAGGCTATTGAGTGGGACGATCAGCCATGATCATAATAAATGGCGGAGCAGACTCGAAGTGCCAAATGGCCTCATCCTGTTCCTACCTTCTATGTTTCTATGTTTCTATATGAAGAGGAATTGACAGGGAGACCCTGCAGACTGCTCCGCCCTTTAATAGGATCATGGCTGATTTCTACATCAATCCAGCTTTCCCACCATATTCCCATTTCATTTGATTCCTTGTTTCACAAACTAAACAATGTCAGTCCTTGACTATCTTGAACACTGAGCATCCATATCCATTGGGTACGGAATTCCAATCATTCCCAACATTATGAATGAAGAAATTCCTCCTGTTCTCCATTCAAAATAACAAACGCTTATCCTAAGACCACGGGCGGAATCGTCCCAACCTGCCCGCCATGGGAATCATAGCGGGCGGGACACGGATCATACAAGATCCGTTGACCTCAGGCAGGATTATCCGGTCTTGGGGCGAGCACGACCGGAAAATCCCGCCCATGACTTCAAACGATTTCAATAAAGAGCAGAGAGGCATAATAGTCAGCAACACCTAGAGGAGAGAGTGAGAGGAGGACACTGGGACAGACAGCACCGAGAGGAGAGTGTGAGAGGAGGACACTGGGACAGACAGTCAGCACCTACAGGAGAGAGTGAGAGGAGGACACTGGGACAGACAGACAGCACCTAGAGGAGAGTGTGAGAGGAGGACACTGGGACAGACAGTCAGCACCTGGAGGAGAGTGTGAGAGGAGGACACTGGGACAGACAGACAGCACCTAGAGGAGAGTGTGAGAGGAGGACACTGGGACAGTCAGCACCTAGAGGAGAGAGTGAGAGGAGGACACTGGGACAGACAGACAGCACCTAGAGGAGGGTGTGAGAGGAGGACACTGGGACAGACAGCACCTAGAGGAGAGTGTGAGAGGAGGACACTGGGACAGACAGACAGCACCGAGAGGAGAGAGTGAGAGGAGGACACTGGGACAGACAGACAGCACCAAGAGGAGAGTGTGAGAGGGGGACACTGGGACAGACAGCACCGAGAGGAGAGTGAGAGAGGAGGACACTGGGACAGTCAGCACCGAGAGGAGAGTGTGAGAGGAGGACACTGGGACAGACAGACAGCACCGAGAGGAGGGTGTGAGAGGAGGACACTGGGACGGACAGACAGCACCGAGAGGAGAGTGTGAGAGGAGGACACTGGGACAGACAGACAGCACCTAGAGGAGAGAGTGAGAGGAGGACACTGGGACAGACAGCACCGAGAGGAGAGTGAGAGAGGAGGACACTGGGACAGACAGTCAGCACCGAGAGGAGAGTGTGAGAGGAGGACACTGGGACAGACAGACAGCACCGAGAGGAGGGTGTGAGAGGAGGACACTGGGACAGACAGACAGCACCGAGAGGAGGGTGTGAGAGGAGGACACTGGGACGGACAGACAGCACCGAGAGGAGAGTGTGAGAGGAGGACACTGGGACAGACAGACAGCACCGAGAGGAGGGTGTGAGAGGAGGACACTGGGACGGACAGACAGCACCTAGAGGAGAGAGTGAGAGGAGGACACTGGGACAGACAGACAGCACCGAGAGGAGGGTGTGAGAGGAGGACACTGGGACAGACAGACAGCACCGAGAGGAGGGTGTGAGAGGAGGACACTGGGACGGACAGACAGCACCTAGAGGAGAGTTTGAGAGGAGGACAC
This sequence comes from Mustelus asterias, assembly GCF_964213995.1. NCBI lineage: Eukaryota > Metazoa > Chordata > Chondrichthyes > Carcharhiniformes > Triakidae > Mustelus > Mustelus asterias. The sequence goes on from NC_135803.1 coordinate 996,075, forward strand.
TGGGACAGACAGACAGCACCGAGAGGAGGGTGTGAGAGGAGGACACTGGGACGGACAGACAGTCAGCACCTAGAGGAGAGTGTGAGAGGAGGACACTGGGACAGACAGCACCGAGAGGAGAGTGTGAGAGGAGGACACTGGGACAGACAGCACCGAGAGGAGAGAGTGAGAGGAGGACACTGGGACAGACAGTCAGCACCGAGAGGAGAGGGTGAGAGGAGGACACTGGGACAGTCAGACAGCACCTAGAGGAGGGTGTGAGAGGAGGACACTGGGACAGACAGCACCTAGAGGAGAGTGTGAGAGGAGGACACTGGGACAGACAGACAGCACCGAGAGGAGAGTGTGAGAGGAGGACACTGGGACAGACAGACAGCACCGAGAGGAGAGGGTGAGAGGAGGACACTGGGACAGACAGACAGCACCGAGAGGAGAGTGTGAGAGGAGGACACTGGGACAGACAGACAGCACCTAGAGGAGAGGGTGAGAGGAGGACACTGGGACAGTCAGACAGCACCTAGAGGAGAGAGTGAGAGAGGAGGACACTGGGACAGACAGTCAGCACCTAGAGGAGAGTGAGAGAGGAGGACACTGGGACAGACAGACAGCACCCAGAGGAGAGAGTGAGAGGAGGACACTGGGACAGACAGACAGCACCCAGAGGAGAGTGAGAGAGGAGGACACTGGGACGGACAGACAGTCAGCACCTAGAGGAGAGTGTGAGAGGAGGACACTGGGACAGACAGCACCTAGAGGAGAGTGTGAGAGGAGGACACTGGGACAGACAGACAGCACCTAGAGGAGAGGGTGAGAGGAGGACACTGGGACAGACAGTCAGCACCTAGAGGAGAGTGAGAGAGGAGGACACTGGGACAGACAGACAGCACCCAGAGGAGAGAGTGAGAGGAGGACACTGGGACGGACAGACAGCACCTCGAGGAGGGTGTGAGAGGAGGACACTGGGACAGAGAGACAGCACCGAGAGGAGAGTGTGAGAGGAGGACACTGGGACAGACAGACAGCACCGAGAGGAGAGTGTGAGAGGGGGGACACTGGGACAGACAGACAGCACCTAGAGGAGAGTGTGAGAGGGGGGACACTGGGACAGACAGACAGCACCTAGAGGAGGGTGTGAGAGGAGGACACTGGGACGGACAGACAGCACCTCGAGGAGGGTGTGAGAGGAGGACACTGGGACGGACAGACAGCACCTCGAGGAGGGTGTGAGAGGAGGACACTGGGACGGACAGACAGCACCTCGAGGAGAGTGTGAGAGGAGGACACTGGGACGGACAGACAGACAGCACCTAGAGGAGAGAGTGAGAGGAGGACACTGGGACAGACAGCACCGAGAGGAGAGTGTGAGAGGAGGACACTGGGACGGACAGCACCGAGAGGAGAGTGTGAGAGGAGGACACTGGGACGGACAGCACCGAGAGGAGAGTGTGAGAGGAGGACACTGGGACGGACAGACAGCACCGAGAGGAGGGTGTGAGAGGAGGACACTGGGACGGACAGACAGCACCTCGAGGAGAGTGTGAGAGGAGGACACTGGGACGGACAGACAGACAGCACCGAGAGGAGGGTGCGAGAGGAGGACACTGGGACGGACAGACAGACAGCACCGAGAGGAGGGTGTGAGAGGAGGACACTGGGACAGACAGCACCGAGAGGAGAGTGAGAGAGGAGGACACTGGGACAGACAGCACCGAGAGGAGAGTGTGAGAGGAGGACACTGGGACAGACAGCACCTCGAGGAGAGTGTGAGAGGAGGACACTGGGACAGACAGCACCGAGAGGAGAGTGTGAGAGGGGGACACTGGGACAGACAGACAGCACCGAGAGGAGAGAGTGAGAGGAGGACACTGGGACAGACAGCACCGAGAGGAGAGTGTGAGGGGAGGACACTGAGACAGACAGCACCGAGAGGAGGGTGTGAGAGGAGGACACTGGGACGGACAGACAGACAGCACCTAGGGGAGAGTGTGAGAGGAGGACACTGGGACAGACAGCACCTAGAGGAGAGTGTGAGAGGAGTGCCCCGCAGGTCCCTTTTAAATCTCTCCCCTCTCACCCTAGTCATAGAGTCAAAGAGGTTTACAGCATGGAAACAGGCCCTTCGGTCCAACTTGTCTATCCCGCCCTTTTTTTAAAAACCCCTAAGCTAGTCCCAATTGCCTGCATTTGGCCCATATCCCTCTATACCCATCGTACCCATGTAACTGTCTAAATGCTTTTTAAAAGACAAAATTGTACCCGCCTCTACTACTACCTCTGGCAGCTTGTTCCAGACACTCACCACCCTCTGAGTGAAAAAATTATCCCCTGGACCATTCTGTATTTCTCCCCTCTCACCTTAAACCTATGCCCTCGAGTTTTAGACTCCCCTACCTTTGGGAAAAGATATTGACTATCGAGCTGATCTGTGTGCAGGAGCCTGAAAAAAAGGATAAATGAAAGAAAAATGAAAGGAGTGTGTTTTCTTGAAATATGGGTAAATCTAATGAAACAGACATTTCCCATTGTTCTTTGTTTTCTGGTGAGTTTCAATATCCTGTTTACTGGGCCCAATCCCGTGAACAGATACTGTTTGTTTGAGTGATGTAAGCTAAGCCAATCCGTTTTCTAGAGAGCTGTACTTTAAGCCAATCAGATTACTTAGGGGGCGGGAAAAAGAAAAACGGTGGGAGGCAGAGGAAGCTGCAGGGGGGAGACACACGTGGGGAAGAGGAAGCTGCAGCGGGGAGACACACGGGGGGAAGAGGAAGCTGCAGGGGGGAGACACACGTGGGGAAGAGGAAGCTGCAGTGGGGAGACACACGTGGGGAAGAGGAAGCTGCAGTGGGGAGACACACGTGGGGAAGAGGAAGCTGCAGTGGGGAGACACACGGGGGGGGGGGGGAGAGGAAGCTGCAGTGGGGAGACACACGGGGGGAAGAGGAGCTGTTTCCATGCGGTAAAAACCCTGTTTTAACGTCGAGACAAATAATATTTGTAGACTAACATACTTCACAGTATGGGCACAAATATTACTGTGCAGTTAAAGCTCGTGTTTAGAATCATAGAAGAATCATAGAAAGCCTACAGTACAGAAAGAGGCCATTCGGCCCATCGAGTCTGCACCGACCACAATCCCACCCAGGCCCTACCCCCATATCCCTACATATTTACCCGCTAATCCCTCTAATCTACGCATCCTAGGACACTAAGGGGCAATTTTAGCATGGCCAATCAACCTAACTCGCACATCTTTGGACTGTGGGAGGAAACCGGAGCACCCGGAGGAAACCCACGCAGACACGAGGAGAATGTGCAAACTCCACACAGACAGTGACCCAAGCCGGGAATCGAACCCAGATCCCTGGCGCTGTGAAGCAGCAGTGCTAACCACTGTGCTACCGTGCCACCCTGTTGTCACAGTTTAGTAACTCGTTTTTTCCAGTTTGAAGTGAAAGGCAGCAAGGTTTAGTCCTCTTTGTTATTTTCATTACTGTTGAGAAAAAGTGTAAAGCGCATCGTCTTGTACTCTCAAGCGTGGACGTTTCTGCTAGAAACTGCCGGTAAGGGACAGTCAGCTATAAACGCCGGGCGTAGTTTTCACTGAGAAAAAAGTGGTGGAGGCGAATTCAATAGGGTCTTTTAAGAGACTCCTGGATGAGTACATGGAGCGCAATAGGATGGAGGGTTATAGGTGGGCCTCGAAGGTAGGGATGTGTTTGGCACAACTTGTGGGCCGAAGGGCCTGTTGGTGCTGTAGTTTTTCTATGTTTCTAAGACGGAGAGAACGAGGATTGGCTGAAGCTAACTTGCTAAGTAGCACTGCCGAGGAGGACAGACTTCAGCGCACTGGACCTGCGTCACTACACGGACAGCCTGCTGCATTTTCTTTTTCCTGCTGCATCATCTTCCCGCTCGCAGACCCTTCTGGACTGTGTGTGTCGTGGTTGCGTGAGTAACTGGAGACGATGCTATCAGACACTGAACGGTATCAGCAGTGTGTTGTTGAGGGAGTGTTTTCTTCATATGTGCACCAACGTATGGGCCCCAACGTTTATAAATCCAAGTGCTTGGTAATATTTTGAACATGTCTCAGGGTTGAAACTGTTTAATTTAAAAATCTTTAGTTTGGGACTCTTTACCTGTTTTATGAGACGCAACAATACAAGAAAATAAATTTATTTTTGTTATTCCTTTTGCATGGTTGTCCTGAACATTTTAGAAACATAGAAACATAGAAAAACGACAGCACAAAACAGGCCCTTTGGCCCCACAAGTTGTGCCAAACATATCCCTACCTTCGAGGCCCACCTATAACCCTCCATCCTATTAAGTCCCATGTACTCATCCAGGAGTCTCTTAAAAGACCCTATTGAGTTTGCCTCCACAACCACTGACGGCAGCCGATTCCACTCGCCCACCACCCTGTGTGTGAAAAACTTACCCCTAACATTTCCCCTGTACCCACACCCCAGCACCTTAAACCCGTGTCCTCTCATCGCAGCCATTTCCACCCTGGGAAAAAGCCTCTGAGAGTCCACCCGATCCAAGGTTAAGGCTCATTGGATACAAGGAGAAGTGGCTTGGCCACAGGAGACAGAGGGTAGCGGTCGAAGGGTCTTTTTCCGGCTGGAGGTCTGTGACCAGTGGTGTTCCGCAGGGCTCTGTACTGGGACCTCTGCTATTTGTGATATATATAAATGATTTGGAAGAAGGTGTAACTGGTGTTATCAGCAAGTTTGCGGATAACACGAAGATGGCTGGACTTGCGGATAGCGATGAGCATTGTCGGGCAATACAGCAGGATATAGATAGGCTGGAAAATTGGGCGGAGAGGTGGCAGATGGAATTTAATCCAGATAAATGTGAAGTGATGCATTTTGGAAGAACTAATGTAGGGGGGAGTTATACAATAAATGGCAGAGTCATCAAGAGTATAGAAACACAGAGGGACCTAGGTGTGCAAGTCCACAAATCCTTGAAGGTGGCAACACAGGTGGAGAAGATGGTATGCTTGCCTTTATAGGACAGGATATAGAGTATAAAAGCTGGAGTCTGATGATGCAGCTGTATAGAACGCTGGTTAGGCCACATTTGGAGTACTGCGTCCAGTTCTGGTCGCCGCACGGCCAGAAGGACATGGAGGCATTAGAGAGAGTGCAGAGAAGGTTTACCAGGATGTTGCCTGATATGGAGGGTCTTAGCTATGAGGAGAGATTGGGTAAACTGGGGTTATTCTCCCTGGAAAGACAGAGAATGAGGGGAGATCTAATAGAGGTGTACAAGATTATGAAGGGGATAGATAGGGTGAACGGTGGGAAGCTTTTTCCCAGATCAGAAGTGACGATCACGCGGGGTCACAGGCTCAAGGTGAGAGGGGCGAAGCATAACTCAGATATAAGAGGGATGTTTTTTACACAGAGGGCGGTGGGGGCCTGGAATGTGCTGCCAAGTAGGGTGGTGAAGGCAGACACGCTGACATCGTTTAAGACTTACCTGGATAGTCACATGAGCAGCCTGGGAATGGAGGGATACAAACGATTGGTCTAGTTGGACCAAGGAGCGGCACAGACCTGGAGGGCCGAAGGGCCTGTTTCCTGTGCTGTACTGTTCTTTGTTCTTTGTATGCCTCTCAACATCTTATATACCTCTATTAGGTCTCCTCTCATCCTACGTCTCTCCAAGGAGAAAAGACCGAGCTCCCTCAGCCTATCCTCATAAGGCATGCCACTCAATCCAGGCAACATCCTTGTAAATCTCCTCTGCACCCTTTCAATCTTTTCCACATCCTTCCTGTAATGAGGCGACCAGAACTGAGCACAGTACTCCAAGTGGGGTCTGACGAGGGTCTTATATAACTGCATCATTATCCCCGGACTCAGAAACTCAATCCCTCGATTGATAAAGGCCAGCACACCATACGCCTTCTTAACCACCTCCTCCACCTGCAGGGCCGATTTTAGAGTCCTATGGACCCAGACCCCAAGGTCCTTCTGATCCTCTACAGTACTAAGAGTCTTTCCCTTTATATTGTACTCCTTCATCCCATTTGACCTGGCAAAATGGACCACTATGCATTTATCTGGGTTGAAGTCCATCTGCCACTTCTCCGCCCAGTCTTGCATCCTATCTATGTCCCTCTGTAACTTCTGACATCCCTCCAGACTATCCACAACCCCAACAACCTTTGTGTCGTCGGCAAACTTACCAACCCATCCCTCCACTTCCTCATCCAGGTCATTTATGAAAATGACAAACAGCAAGGGTCCCAGAACAGATCCCTGGGGCACACCGCTGATGACCGACCTCCATTTAGAAAAAGACCCATCTATACACACTCTCTGCTTCCTTTGGGCAAGCCAGTTCTGGATCCACCGGGCAGCAGCCCCTTGGATCCCATGCCCTCTCACTTTTTTTAAAAGCCTTGCATGGGGGACCTTATTATAAGGTTTACATACTTACCAGTTTAGGAGGCACCGCGCTATTATTAATAGGTTGTTACTGTAGATTGCAACTGCATACACTAATCCTTTTCATTCACGCCTGTACTGACATTTATTGGTAAATAGGAAATTTAGCCTAGCTCAACACCAACCGCTAAGAACTCAGGATCCTGCGAATTGAACATTTACATAGTAGCCCCTCATAACATCAAGCACATCCCAGGTACAGCTTTACTTAACTCAACTGGTCAGAGCATATAGTTGTCAGCAGGGGGTGACATATGCCCCTCATTATTTTATAGACCTCTATAAGATCACCCCTCAGCCTTCTACGCTCCAGAGAAAAAAGTCCCAGTCTATCCAGCCTCTCCTTATAACTCAAACCATCAAATCCCTGTAGCACCCTCGTAAATCTTTTCTGCAATCTTTCTAGTTTAATAATATCCTTTCTATAATAGGGTGACCAGAACTGTACAGAGTATTCTAAGTGTGGCCTTACCAATATATTGTACAACTTCAACAAGACATTCCAACTCCTGTATTCAATATTCTGATGTGGAGATGCTGGCGTTGGACTGGGGTGAACACAGTAAGAAGTCTCACAACACCAGGTTAAAGTCCAACAAGTTTATTTGGTAGCAAATACCATAAGCTTTCGGAGCCCTGCTTCTTCGTCAGATGGAGTGGAAATGTGCTCTCCACATTTCCACTCCATCTGACGAAGGAGCTCTGCTCCGAAAGCTTATGGTATTTGCTACCAAATAAACCTGTTGGACTTTAACCTGGTGTTGTGAGACTTCTTACTGTGCTTACCCCAGTCCAACGCCGGCATCTCCACATCATCACACCATTAGCCACAGGCCTCCAGTCTGAGAAATAACCTTCAACCATCACCCTCAGCTTCCTACCATCGAGCCAAATTTGAATCCAATTTGCTAACTCTCCCTCGATCCTACGTAACCTAACCTTCCAGACTAGCCTGCCAGGCGGCACCTTGTCAAAGGCCTTGCTAAAGTCCATGTAGACAACATCTACTGCCCTATCCTCATCCATCCTCTTGGTTACCTCTTTGAAAAACTCTAAAAGATTTGTCAGACATGACTTCACACGCACAAAGCCGTACTGAATATCTCTAATCAGACCTTGACTAGCCAAATGTTGGTAGATCCTGTCCGTCAGAATCCCCTCCAGTAACTTACCCTCCACTGATGTCAAGCTCACCGGCCTGTAATTCCCTGGCTTGTCTTTGCGACCCTTCGGAAACAACGGAACAACATTATCCACCCTCCAGTCTTCCGGAACTTCACCAGTGAAGAGATGAAGCAAATATCTCTGCGAGGGCCTCTGTAATTTCTTCCCTCGCCTCCCACAGGATCCGAGGATGCACTTGATCAGGCCCAGGGAATTTATCCACCTCAATGCACTTTATTCTGCCTAATAACATGCCTGTGGCCCAAGACATCACCACTTGTTTTCCTTATTTCTTTAGCACCCATGATTTTTTCTGTATGAAACACCGAGGAGAAACATTCTGCCTTGTGAGAAAGCCTAGGATTCGGGAAAAAACGTTAATTGGGGAAGGGCTGATTTTACTCGGGTACAATTTGGCCCAATGGGACTGGCGGCAGCAACTTGCAAATAAAACTGTGTCAGAACAGTGGGTGTCCTTCAAGGAGGAGATAACCAGAGTACAGGGTAAACATATCCCCGAAAAGACAAAGGATGGGAACAAGAGCAGAGGACCCTGGATGTCAAAGGACATAAAGATCAGGGTTCATAAAAAAAAGCTTTTGGCAGATACTGAGTCCCGAGGGAGTATAAAAAGCGCAGGGGGAATTTAAAAAGAAAAATCAGAATGCTAAAAGAGTGCATGAACAAACATTGGTTCGTAGAATAAAGGAAAACCCAAAGGGATTTCTTAAATATATAAAGAGCAAGAAAATAACTGGGGAAAGAATGGGGCCAATTAGGGACCATATAGGTAATCTAGGTGGGGACCCAGAAGATGTGTGTAGAGTGTTCAATGATCAATTTGCATCTTCACAATGGAAAAGGACGACACAGGTGTAGAATCAGGGTGGAGGACTGTGAAATATTAGAGGAAACTAACAGAGGGGAGGTACTGGCAGCTTTAGCAGCCTGAAAGAGGATAAATTTGCAGGCCTGGATGAGATGTATCCCAGGCTGTTGAGGGAGGCAAAGGAGGAGATATTAAGGACACTGACAGTAATATTCAAATCCTCCCTGGCCACAGGTGAGGTCATGATGTGGAGATGCCGGCGTTGGACTGGGTTAAACACAGTAAGAGTTTTAACAACACCAGGTTAAAGTCCAACAGGTTTATTTCGTAGCAAATACCATTAGCTTTCGGAGCACTGCTCCTTCGTCAGATGGAGTGGATATCTGCTCTCAAACAGGGCACAGAGACACAAAATCAAGTTACAGAATACTGATTAGAATGCAAATCTCTACAGCCAACCAGTTCTTAAAGATACAGACAATGTGAGTGGAGGAGGGAGCATTAAGCACAGGTTAAAGAGGTGTGTATTGTCTCCAGACAGGACAGGAGGCAAGCTGTGGGGGTTACTGATAGTGTGACATAAATCCAACATCCCGGTTTAGGCCGTCCTCATGTGTGCGGAACTTGGCTATCAGTCTCTGCTCAGCGACTCTGCGCTGTCCTGTGTCGTGAAGGCCGCCTTGGAGAACGCTTACCCGAACAGCAATGGCAGGAGTTTCTGGGAGTAATTGAGGACACAGTGCAGAGGTTCATCCCAAACAAAAGAAAGGTTATCAGAGGGGGGATTAGGCAGCCATGGCTGACAAAGGAAGTCAGGGAATGCATCAAGGCAAAAGAGAGAGCCTATAATGTGGCAAAGAGTAGTGGGAAGTCAGAAGATTGGGAAGGCTATAAAAACAAACAGAGGATAACAAAGAGAGAAATAAGGAAGGAGAGGATCAAATATGAAGGTAGGCTAGCCAGTAACATTAGGAATGATAGTAAAAGTTTCTTTAAATACATTAAAAACAAACGGGAGGCAAAAGTAGACATTGGGCCGCTCCAAAATGACGCTGGTAATCTAGTGATGGGAGACAAGGAAATAGCTGAGGAACTTAATAAGTACTTTGCGTCAGTCTTCACAGTAGAAGACATGAGTAATATCCCAACAATTCAGGAAAGTCAGGGGGCAGAGTTGAATATGGTTGCCATCACAAAGGAGAAAGTGCTAGAGAAACTAAAAGGTCTGAAAATTGATAAATCTCCGGGCCCAGATGGGCTACATCCTAGAGTTCTAAAGGAGATAGCTGAAGAAATAGTGGAGGCGTTAGTTATGATCTTTCAAAAGTCACTGGAGTCAGGGAAAGTCCCAGAGGATTGGAAAATCGCTGTTGTAACCCCACTGTTCAAGAAGGGAACAAGAAAAAAGATGGAAAATTATAGGCCAATTAGCCTAACCTCAGTTGTTGGCAAAATTCTAGAATCCATCGTTAAGGATGAGATTTCTAAATTCTTGGAAGTGCAGGGTCGGATTAAGACAAGTCAGCATGGATTTAGTAAGGGGAGGTCGTGCCTGACAAACCTGTTAGGGTTCTTTGAAGAGATAACAAATAGGTTAGACCAAGGAGAGCCAATGGATGTTATCTATCTTGACTTCCAAAAGGCCTTTGACAAGGTGCCTCACGGGAGACTGCTGAGTAAAATAAGGGCCCATGGTATTCGAGGCAAGGTACTAACATGGATTGACGATTGGCTGTCAGACAGAAGGCAGAGAGTTGGGATAAAAGGTTCTTTCTCAGAATGGCAACCGGTGACAAGTGGTGTCCCGCAGGGTTCAGTGTTGGGGCCACAGCTGTTCTCTTTATATATTAACGATCTAGATGACGGGACTGGGAGCATTCTGGCCAAGTTTGCCGATGATACAAAGATAGGTGGAGGGGCAGGTAGTATTGAGGAGGTGGGGAGGCTGCAGAAAGATTTAGACAGTTTAGGAGAGTGGTCCAAGAAGTGGCTGATGAAATTCAACGTGGGCAAGTGCGAGGTCGTACACTTTGGAAAAAAGAATAGAGGCATGGACTATTTTCTAAACGGTGACAAAATTCATAATGCTAAAGTGCAAAGGGACTTGGGAGTCCTAGTCCAGGATTCTCTAAAGGTAAACTTGCAGGTTGAGTCCGTAATTAAGAAAGCAAATGTAATGTTGTCATTTATCTCAAGAGGCTTGGAATACAAAAGCAGGGATGTACTTCTGAGGCTTTATAAAGCACTGGTTAGGCCCCATTTGGAGTACTGTGAGCAATTTTGGGCCCCACACCTCAGGAAGGACATACTGGCACTGGAGCGGGTCCAGCGGAGATTCACACGGATGATCCCAGGAATGGTAGGCCTGACATACGATGAACGTCTGAGGATCGTGGGATTATATTCATTGGAGTTTAGGAGGTTGAGGGGAGATCTGATAGAAACTTACAAGATAATGAACGGCTTAGATAGGATGGACGTAGGGAAGTTGTTTCCATTAACAGGGGAGACTAGGACGCGGGGGCACAGCCTTAGAATAAAAGGGAGTCACTTTAGAACAGAGATGAGGAGAAATTTCTTCAGCCAGAGAGTGGTGGGTCTGTGGAATTCATTGCCACAGAGGGCTGTGGAGGCCGAGACGTTGAGCGTCTTCAAGACAGAAATTGATAAATTCTTGATTTCTCGAGGAATTAAGGGCTATGGGGAGAGAGCGGGTAAATGGAGTTGAAATCAACCATGATTGAATGGTGGAGTGGACTCGATGGGCCGAATGGCCTTACTTCCGCTCCTATGTCTTATGGTCTTATGGTCTTAAGATCAGAAGCCGAATGCCCGTGACCGCTGAAGTGCTCCCCCACAGGAAGAGGACAGTCTTGCCTGGTGACTGTCGAGCGGTGTTCATTCATCCGTTGTCGTAGCGTCTGCATGGTCGCCCCAATGTACCATGCCTCGGGACATCCTTTCCTGCAGCGTATCAGGTAGACAACGTTGGCCGAGTTGCAAGAGTATGTACCGTGTACCTGGTGGATAGTGTTCTCACGCGAGATGATGGCATCTGTGTCGATGATCCGGTACGTCTTGCAGAGGTTGCTATGGCAGGGTTGTGTGGTGTCGTGGTCACTGTTCTCCTGAAGGCTGGGTAGTTTGCTGCGGACAATGGTCCGTTTGAGGTTGTGCGGTTGTTTGAAGGCGAGAAGTGGGGGTGTGGGGATGGCCTTGGCGAGATGTTCGTCTTCATCAATGACATGTTGAAGGCTCCGGAGGAGATGCCGTAGCTTCTCCGCTCCGGGGAAGTACTGGACGACAAAGGGTACTCTGTCCACCGTGTCCCGTGTTTGTCTTCTGAGGAGGTCGGTGCGGTTTTTTGCTGTGGCGCGTCGGAACTGTCGATCGATGAGTCGAGCGCCATATCCTGTTCTTATGAGGGCATCTTTCAGCATCTGGAGGTGTCTGTTGCGATCCTCCTCATCCGAGCAGATCCTGTGTATCCGGAGGGCTTGTCCGTAGGGGATGGCTTCTTTAACGTGTTTAGGGTGTGTGAGATATGGCATAATGTTGCTTCTACATGAAGCTGAATTGTTGAACCATAAGCAGGCTTTAAAGCAGGTTATAGTGTGCAAACATCAGTCTTAACACAGAAACCACCGAAGATACACAACATGGGACCGAAACAAGAAAGAACAAAGAAAGTGGCTTATCTGAACATAGCAGCAGTTAAGAAACTACCACATAGGCAAGAAATAGGAGACATAATCACATAACGTTGACAAAAGAAACATAATCACATGACCTAATCAAGAGCGGGGGGGGGGGGGGGGGGGGGGGAGAGAGGTACCGGGGGCTTTGGAGAAACTGTATAAAATACATGCTGTAATTATGTTAAAGTGTGCCTGCTAAGCGACACCCTTTCTTGCAAGATCGATTAAAAGACGCTTCTTCAGAATTTGACTCGTGTAAAATTATTAAAGAGTGAGCTTCGTTTCTCACAGGTGGAAGCTGGAGAAGTGGAGCATCATGAGGTTATCCGTGGGCTTGCGGTACAGTGAGGTGCTGAGGTGACCATCCTTAATGGAGATGCGTGTGTCCAAGAATGTAACCGATTCCGGAGAGTAGTCCATGGTGAGCCTGATGGTGAGATGGAACTTGTTGATGTCATCATATAGTTGTTTCAGAGATTGTTCACCATGACTCCAAAGGAAGAAAATGTCATCGATGTATCTAGTGTATAGCATCGGTTGAAGGTCCTGTGCGGTGAAGAAGTCTTGTTCGAACCTGTGCATGAAGATGTTGGCATATTGAGGTGCGAATTTGGTCCCCATGGCTGTTCCGTGTGTCTGGATGAAGAACTGGTTGTTGAAGGTGAAGACATTGTGGTCCAGGATGAAGCAGATGAGTTGTAAAATTGCATCTGGAAACTGGCAGTTGTCGGCGTTGAGTACTGAGGCCGTTGCAGCAATGCCATCATCGTGGGGGATGCTGGTGTAGAGTGCTGAGACATCCATTGTGACGAGGAGTGCTCCTGGTTCAACTGCTCCATGTGCATTGAGTTTCTGTAGGAAGTCCGTTGTGTCGCGACAAAAGCTGGGGGTTCTTTGTACAATGGGTTTCAGGATGCCCTCGACATAGCCAGAGAGGTTCTCGCACAGGCTCCCATTGCCCGATACGATGGGACGGCCGGGTGTGTTTGCCTTGTGTATCTTCGGGAGGCAGTAGAGATCTCCAACGTGGGATGAGAGCACGGAGGGTGCTGTGAAGGTCCGGATTCAAGGTCTTGATCAGAGTGTTGAGTTGACAGGTGTGTTCTTTGGTCGGATCCGTAGGTAATTGTCTGTAGTGTTCCTCGTTGTTCAGTTGTCGGTACACCTCTTTGCAGTAATCCGTTCTGTTCAGTATGACGATGGCCCCTCCTTCACAGGTGAGGTGCCAGAGGACTGGAGGTTGCTAACATTGTCCCATTATGAAAAAGGAGAGGGAGTGATAGAACAGGAAATTATAGGCCAGTCAGTCTAACCTCGGTGGTGGGATAGTTACTAGAGAGTTCTGAGGGACAGAATATATCTGCACTTGGATAGACATGGAGTAATCAGGGATAATCAGCATGGATTTGTTAAGGGAAGGTTTTGGTTGACAAATTTAGTTGAACTTTTTGAGGAGGAAGCCAGGAGTACTGATGAGGATAATGCTTTTGATGTGATCTATATAGACTTTTAGCAAGGCCTCTGAGAAGGTCCCTCATGGCAGGCTGATTAAGAAAGTAAGGGCCTATGGGTTCCAAGACAAAGTGTCACATTGGACCCAAAATTGGTTGAGAGACAGGAAGCAGAGAGTGTTGGGAGAGGGATGTTTCTGTGACTGGAAGCTTGTTTCGGGGCAGAGGGGAATGACATAGAAATTGTTTGGGTGGTAAGCAGTGAGGAAGATAGCACAGAGGATATCAAAGGACTAGTCATGTGGGCATAGCAGTGACAAATGGAACTCAACCCGGAAAAGTGTGAGGTAATGCACTTGGGGAGGACTAACAAGGCAAAGGATTACACTACGAATGCTAGGACCCTGAAGATCTGAGGGAGCTTGGAATGTATATCCACAGATCCCTGAAGATGGAGGACAGTAGGTAAGATGGTTAAGAAGCCATGTGGATACAGGCCTTTATTAGACAAGGCATTGAATATAAGAGCAGGGAGGTCATGCTGGAACTGTATAAAACATTGGTTAATGAACTCCCAGGATGTTGATACCAGGGATTCAATGATAGTAATATCATTGACTGTCAAGGGGAGATGGTTCGATCCTTTTGAGTTCCGAGGTGGTCATTACTGAACTATCCTAATATAGACGGAATAAGATGATAAAAAATAGGAGTTGGCCATCAGTCCTGCTCTGCCATTCAGTCAACATCTTGGAAGTTACCATTGGACAGAAACTGAGCTGGACCAGCCAATTGTAATGCATGAAATCTGGCAGCCAATTGTCACCCAGACACATCACTGTTATTATGACCACATCATCTGTTTTTTTGTTATGTGAGGGAGTCCAGAACTAGGAGTCATAGTTTGAGGATAACGGGTAAACCTTTTAGAACGGAGGTAATGAGAAATTTCTTCACCCAGAGGGTGGTGAATGTGTGGAATTCACTACCACAGAAAGCAGTTGCCTGATTTCAAGAAGAAATTAGATATAGCTCTTGGAGCTAAATGGATCAAGGGATATTGAAGCGGGGGGGGGGGGGGGATCAGGATCTTGAATTCAATGATTAAAATGAATGGTGGCGTAGGCTCGAAGGGCCAATTGGTCTGCCCCTGCTTCTAGTTTCCATGTTTCACATTTAGCTACGTTGTGCTATATCTGTCACGTGTTTGCCCACTCTCTCAACTTGTCTAAATCACCATGAAGCCTCCTTTGCATCCTCCTCACAACTCAATTCCACCCAGTTTTGTGTCATCAACAAACTTTGGAAATGTTTCATTTGGTTTCCTCGTCCAGGTCATTTATATACATCATGAGCAGTTGGGGTCCAAGCATTGATCCCTGTGGTACATCACTAGTCACTGCCTACCACTCAGAAAAAGACTCATTTATTCCCACTCTCTGTTTCCTTTCAACCAATTCTTGATCAGTGCCAATACATTATTCAATCCCATGTGCTTTAATTTTGTCCACTAACCTCTCATGAGGGATCTTATCAAAAGCCTTCCGAAAGTCCAAATCCACCGCATCACTGGTTCTCCCTTATCTATTATACAAATTGTATTCTCAAAATACTACAGTAGATTTGCAAAACATAGCTTGCCCTTCATAAACCCATGCTGACTTTATCCAATCTCATTTATGCTTTCCAATGTTCTGTTATCACATATTTTATAATAGACTCCAGCATCTCCCCCGCTACAGGTGTCAGGCTAACTGGTCTTTAATTCTCCCTTTTTAAATAGTGGGGTTACATTTGCCACCCTCCAATCTGTAGGAACTGCTCCAGAGTCCAGAGAATTTTGGAAGATAACCACCAATGCAACCAATATTTCCAAGGCCACTTCCTTTAATAGTCTGGGATGTAGGTTATCAGGCTCTAGTGATTTGTCAACCTTCACCCCATTAATTTTCCCGGCACCATTTTTTAATGAATATTGATTTCCTTCAATTCCATCCTCTCCATAGGAACCATAGAAAATTACAGCTGAGAAACAGGCCTTTTGGCCCTTCTGGTCTGTGCTGAACTATTTTTTGCCTAGTCCCACTGACCTGCATAGAAACATAGAAAAACTACAGCACAAACAGGCCCTTCGGCCCCACAAGTTGTGCTGAACACATCCCTACCTTCTAGACCTATCTATAACCCTCCATCCTATTAAGCTCCATGTACTCATCCAGGAGTCTCTTAAAAGATCCTATTGAGTTCGCCTCCACCACCACTGACGGCAGCCGATTCCACTCGCCCACCACCCTGCGTGTGAAAAACTTACCCCTAACATCTCCCCTGTACCTACCCCCCAGCACCCTAAACCTGTGTCCTCTCGTAGCAGACATTTCCACCCTGGGAAACAGCCTCTGAGAGTCCACCCGATCTATGCCTCTCAACATCTTATATACCTCTATTAGGTCTCCTCTCATCCTTCGTCTCTCCAAGGAGAAAAGACCGAGCTCCCTCAACCTATCCTCATAAGGCATGCCACTCAATCCAGGCAACATCCTTGTAAATCTCCTCTGCACCCTTTCAATCTTTTCCACATCCTTCCTGTAATGAGGTGACCAGAACTGAGCACAGTACTCCAAGTGGGCTCTGACGAGGGTCTTATATGGCTGCATCATTATCCCCGGACTCCTAAACTCAATCCCTCGATTGATAAAGGCCAGCACACCATACGCCTTCTTAACCACCTCCTCCACCTGCAGGGCCGATTTTAGAGTCCTATGGACCCAGACCCCAAGGTCCTTCTGATCCTCTACAGTACTAAGAGTCTTTCCCTTTATATTGTAGTCCTTCATCCCATTTGACCTACCAAAATGGACCACGACGCATTTATCTGGGTTGAAGTCCATCTGCCACTTGTCCGCCCAGTCTTGCATCCTATCCTATGTCCCTCTGTAACTTCTGACATCCCTCTGTAACATTCTGACATGCACTTGGACCATATCCCTCCACACCCCTCTCATCCATGAACCCGTCCAAGTTTTTCTTAAATGTTAAAAGTGACCCCGCATTTACCACTTTATCCAGCAGCTCATTCCACACTCCCACCACTCTCTGTGTGAAGAAGCCCCCCCTAATATTCCCTTTAAACTTTTCTCTTTTCACCCTTAACCCATGCCCTCTGGTTTTTTTCTCCCCTAGCCTCAGTGGAAAAAGCCTGCTCGCATTCACTCTATCTATACCCATCTCATTAGACCTTGGTTTCCTAACATTTCTGGGATGTTATTTGTGAAGACAGAACCAAAGTATGTGTTCTATTTTTCTGCCATTTCTTTGTGCCCCTTTACAATTTACCCAGATTCTGAATTTAAGGGACTTGCATTTGCCTTTACTAATCTTTTTCTCTTCACATATTTATAGAAGCTTTCATGGTCAGTTTCTACGTTCCTTGCAATTTTATCATACTCTATTTTTCCCCCTTGATCATATCTTTTGTCTCTTCTGTTGAATTTGAAAATGCTGCCAATTCTCAGTCTTGCTGCTTTTTCTGGCAATTTTATTACCTCCTCTCTGAATTTAATATTGTCCCTCATTTCTTTTGTAGGCCATGGTTGAGCCACCTTACCTCTTTTACTTTTGTGCCAGACAGGAATGAGTAATTCTAATTCATGCACATTCTCTAAATATGAACCATTGCCTCTGCAGGATGCAGGTTGCAAGATGGCCATGATTGGGAGGTAAATATCCAGGGATATCAGACTGTTCAGAAGGACAGACAGGAGGCGATGTAGCCCTGATATTTAAGGATGATATCAGGCCGGTAGTGAGAGATGATATAGGTTCTATGGAGAAAAAGGCTGAATCCATTTGGGTGGAAATTAGAAATAGTAAGGAGAAAAAGTCACTGATAGACGTAGTCTATAGGCCACCAAATAATGACATCACAGTGGAGCGAGAAATAAACAAAGAAATAACTGATGCATGTAAAAATAGTACAGCAATTATCATGAAGGATTTTAATCTACATATCAATTGGTCAAACCAGGTCAGTCAAGGCAGCCTTGAGGAGGAGTTCATAGAATGTATCCGCGATAGCTTCCTCGAATGTATGTAATGGAACCTACGAGGAAGCAAGCTATCCTAGATCTGGTCCTGTGTAATGAGACAGGAATAATTAATGATCTTACAGTTAGGGATCCTCTCGGAAGTAGCGATCACAGTATGGTTGAATTTAAAATACAGACGGAGCACGAGAAGTAAAATCCAATACCAGTGCCTTGTGCTTAAACTAAGGAGACTATAAAGGGATGAGGGAGGAGTTGGCTAAGATAGACTGGGAGCAAAAAACTTTACGATGGGACAATTGAGGAACAGTGGAGGACTTTCAAAGCAATTTTTCACAGTACTCAGCAAAAGTATATGGCTGATGAGAACCTAAAAACTATCGCAAAAGAGGTAGTGTTGGGCAAGTTAATGGGGCTAAAGGTAGACAAGTCTCCTGGTCCTGATGGAATGCATCCCAGGGTCCTAAAAGAGATGGCGGGAGAAATAGCAAATGCACTAGTGGTAATTTACCAAAATTCGCTGGACTCTGGGGTGGTTCCTGCAGATTGGAAAACAGCAAATGTGACACCACTGTTTAAAAAAGGAGGTAGACAAAAGGTGGCTAACTATAGGCCGGTTAGCTTAACTTCTGTAGTACGGAAAATGCTTGAATCTATCATCAAGGAAGAAATAGCGAGACATCTGGATATAAATTGTCTCATTGGGTAAACACAGCATGGATTCATGAAGGGCACATCATCTTTGACTAATTTGGTGGAATTCTTTGAGAACATTATATGCACAGTGGACAATGGGGAACCTGTGGGTATGGTGTATCTGGATTTCCAGATTTTTAGATAACTAAGACACCTGTGTCAGACTCCTATTTACTGACTACAGCTCAGCCTTCAACACCATTATTCCTACAAAACTCATCTCCAAACTCCGTGGCCTGGGCCTCGGCACCTCCCTCTGCAACTGGATCCTCTACTTCCTAATGCACAGACCACAATCAGTAAGGATAGGCAACAACTTCTCCTCCACGATCACCATCAACACTGGTGCCCCACAAAGCTGTGTTCTCAGCCCCCTACTATACGCCTTATACACCTATGACTGTGTGGTCAAATTCCCCTCCAATTCAATTTTCAAGTTTGTTGACGACACCACCGTAGTGGGTCGGACCACAAACAATGATGAGACAGAGTACAGGAATGAGATAGAGAATCTGGTCATTGAGTCATAGAGGTTTACAGCATGGAAACAGGCCCTTCGGCCCAACTTGTCCATGCCGCCCTTTTTTATTTTAAACCCCTAAACTAATCCCAATTGCCCGCATTTAGCCCATATCCCTCTATACCCATCTTACCCATGTAACTGTCTAAATGCTTTTTAAAAGATAAAATTGTACCGGCCTCTACTACTACCTCTGGCAGCTTGTTCCAGACACTCACCATCCTCTGTGTGAAAAAATTGCCCCTCTGGACACTTTTGTATCTCTCCCCTCTCACCTTAAACCTATGCCCTCTAGTTTTAGACTCCCCTACTTTTGGAAAAAGATAGTGACTATCTAGCTGATCTGTGCCCCTCATTATTTTATAGACCTCGATAAGATCACCCCTCAGCCTCCTACGCTCCAGAGAAAAAAGTCCCAGTCTATCCAGCCTCTCCTTATAACTCAAACCATCAAATCCCTGTAGCATCCTCGTAAATCTTTTCTGCAATCTTTCTAGTTTAATAATATCCTTTCTATAATAGGGTGACCAGAACTGTACAGAGTATTCTAAGTGTGGTCTTACCAATATATTGTACAACTTCAACAAGACATTCCAACTCCTGTATTCAATGTTCTGATGTGGAGATGCTGGTGTTGGACTGTGCTCTCCACATTTCCACTCCATCTGACGAAGGAGCAGCGCTCCAAAAGCTTATGGTATTTGCTACCAAATAAACCTGTTGGACTTTAACCTGGTGTTGTGAGACTTCTTACTGTGTTCAATGTTCTGACCAATGAAACCAAGCATGCTGAATGCCTTCTTCACCACTCTGTCCACCTGTGACTCCACTTTCAAGGAGCTATGAACATGTACCCTAAATCTCTTTGTTCTGTAACTCTTCCCAGTGCCCGACCATTAACTGAGTAAGTCCTTCCCTGGTTCAATCTACCAAAATGCATCACCTCGTATTTATCTAAATTAAACTCCATCTGCCATTTGTCAGCCCACTGGCCCAATTGGTCAAGATCCTGTTGCTATCGGAGCTAACTTACTTCACTGTACACTATGCCACCAATTTTGGTATCATCTGCAAACTTACTAACCTTGGCCCCTATATTCTCATCCAAACCATTAATATAAATGACAAATAACAGTGGATCCAGCAATGATCCCTGAGGCACACCGCTGGTCCAGTTTGAAAAACAACCCGCTACAACCACCCTCTGGCTTCTGGAAGAAGGCAATTTTGTATCCATTTAGATACCTCACCCTGGATCCCGTGAGATTTAACCTTATGCAACAACCTACCATGCGGTACCTTGTCAAAGGCCTTGCTAAAGTCCATGTAGACAACATCAACTGCACTGCCCTCATCTACCTTCTTGGTTACCCCTTCAAAAAACTCAATCAAATTTGTGAGACATGATTTTCCACTCACAAAGCCATGCTGACTGTTCCTAATCAGTCCTTGCCTCTTTAACTGACTGTAGATCCTGTCTCTCAAAATACCTTCCAACAATTTACCCACCACAGACGTGAGGCTCACTGGCCTGTAGTTCCCAGGCTTTTCCCTGCAGCCCTTTTTAAACAAAGGCACAACTCTCCAATCTTCAGGCACCTCACCCATGACTATCGATGATTCAAATATCTCGGCTAGGAGACCCGCAATTTCCTCCCTAGCCTCCCACAATGTCCTGGGATAAACTTCATCAGGTCCCGGGGATTTATCTACCTTGATGCGCTTTCAGACTTCCAGCACCTCCTTCTCTGTAATATGTACACTCCTCAAGACATCACTATTTATTTCCCCAAGTTCCCTAACATCCATGCTTTTCTCAACAGTAAATACGGATGAGAAATATTCATTTAGGATCTCACCTATCCCTTGTGGATCCGCACATAGATGACCTTGTTGATCCTTAAGAGGCCCTACTCTCTCCCTTGTTACTCTTTTGCCCTTTATGTATTTGTAGAAGCTCTTTGGATTCTCCTTTGCCTTATCTGCCAAAACAATCTCGTGTCCCCTTTTTGCCTTCCTGATTTCTCTCTTAACTCTGCTCCTACACCCCCTATACTCTTCAAGGGATTCACTTGATCCCAGCTGCCTATGCATGTCATGTGCCTCTTTCTTCTTCTTGACCAGGGCCTCAATATCCCGAGTCACCCAGGGTTCCCTACTTCTGCCAGCCTTGCCCTTCACTCTAAGAGGAATGTGCTTCCCTGAACCCTGTTTAACACAATTTTGAAAGCCTGCCACTTACCACTTGTCCCTTTGTCTTCCCACAGACTCCCCCAATTAACTTTTGAAAGTTCCTGCCTGATACCATCAAAATTGGCCTTGCACCAATTTAGAAGTTTAACTTTTGGGCCAGACCTATCATTTTCTGGTGCAGCGTCAATAATCTCTCCCTCAATGTCAACAAAACGAAGGAGATTGTAATCGACTGCAGGAAGCGTAAAGGAGAACATGCCCCTGTCTACATCAACGGGGACGAAGTAGAAAGGGTCGAGAGCTTCAAGTGTTTAGGTGTCCAGATCACCAACAACCTGTCCTGGTCTCCCCATGCCGACACTATAGTTAAGAAAGCCCACCAACGCCTCTAGTCTCAGAAGAATAAGGAAATTTGGCATGTCAGCTATGACTCTCACCAACTTTTACAGATGCACCACAGAAAGCATTCTTTCTGGTTGTATCACAGCTTGGATTGGCTCCTGCCCTGCCCAAGTACACAAGGAACTACAAAAGATCGTGAATGTAGCCCAATCCATCACGCAAACTAGCCTCCCATCCATTGACTCTGTCCAAACTTCCCGCTGCCTCGGCAAAGCACCCAGCATAATTAAGGACCCCACACACCCTGGACATTTTCTCTTCCACCCTCTTCTGTCGGGAAAAAGATACAAAAGTCTGAGGTCACATACCAACCGACTCAATAACAGCTTCTTCCCTGCTACCATCAGAGTTTTGAATGGATCTACCTTGCATTAAGTTGATCTTTCTCTACACCCTAGCTATGACTGTAACACTACATTCTGCACTCTCTCATTTCCTTTTCTATGAATGGTATGCTTTGTCTGTATAGCATGCAAGAAACAATACTTTTCACTGTATACTAATACATGTGACAATAATAAACCAAATCAAATCAGACTGCATTTGACAAGGTGCCACACCAAAGGTTGTTGCATGAGATAAAGGTGCATGGTGTTATGGGTAATGTATTAGCATGGATAGAGGATTGGTTAACTAACAGAAAGCAAAGAGTGGGATAAATGGGTGTTTTTCTGGTTGGCGATCAGTGACTAGTGGTGTGCCTCAGGGATCAGTGTTGGGACCGCAATCGTTTACGATTTACATAGATGATTTGGAGTTGGGGACCAAGTGTAGTGTGTCAGAATTCGCAAATGACACTAAGATGAGTGGCAAAGCAAAGTGTGCAGAGGACGCTGAAAGTCTGCAAAGGGATATAGATAACCTAAGTGAGTGGGCGAGGGTCTGGCAGATGGAGTACAATGTTGGTAAATGTGAGGTCATCCATTTTGGTAGGAATAACAGCAAAATGGACTATTATTTAAATGGTAAAAAATTGCAGCATGCTGCTGTGCAGAGGGACCTGGGTGTCCTTGTGCAGGAATCTCAAGGAGTTGGTTTGCAGGTAATTAAGGCAGCAAATGGAATTTTGTCCTTCGTTGCCAGATGGATGGAGTTTAAAAACAGCTGAGTTATGTTGCAGCCGTATAAGGTGCTGGTGAGGCCACATCTGGAGTACTGTGTACAGTTTTGTCTCATTACTTGAGAAAGGATATACTGGCATTGGAGGGGGTGCAGAGGTGATTCACTAGGTTGATTCCGGAGTTGAGAGGGTTGGCTTATGAGGAGAGACTGAGTAGACTGGGGCTATACTCATTGGAATTCAGAAGAATGAGGGGAGATCTTATGGAAACATATAAGATTATGAAGGGAATAGATAAGGTAGAAGCGGAGAGGTTGTTTCCACTGGCGGGTGAAACTAGAACTAGGAGGCATGGCCACAAAATAAGGGGGAGCAGATTTAAGACTGTGTTGAGGAGGAACTTCTTCACACAAAGGTGAAATTCCCTGCCCAGTGAAGCAGTTGAGGCTACCTCATTGAATGTTTTTAAGGCAAGGATAGATAGATTTTTGAACAGTAAAGGAATTAAGGGTTATGGTGAGTGGGCGGGTAAGTGGAGCTGAGTCCACAAAAAGATCAGACATGATCTTATTGAATGGCGGGGCAGGCTCAAGGGGCTAGATGGCCGACTCCTGCCCCTAGTTCTTATGTTCTACCCATCAACTCCTTCAGTAAAGTTCCCCAGTCTATCCTTGACAATTCACACCTCATACTCTCATAGTTCCTTTTACTTAGATTCTGGACCCTAGTTTCAGATTCAAATATTTCACTCTCCATCTGAAGGAAGAATGTTATCATATTATGGTCATGCTTCCCCAAGATACCCCACACGACGAGATTATTAATAAAATCTTTGTCATTGCACAGTACCCAGTCTAAAATAGCCTGTTCTGTGGTTGGTTTCTCAACATATTGATCTAAAAAACCATCAGGTACACACTCCAGAAACTCTTCCTCCAATACATGATTGCTAGTTTGGAGATGTTAAGGGGTTAACATCCCATTAATTTCCTATGATCTTGGCCATCTGAAAAACTTATCTTGTTGTTTTGAACAATTTGTGAACAATCAGCAAGTTTGCGGATGACACCAAGGTGGCTGGAATTGCAGATAGCGAAGAGCATTGTCGGGCAATACAGCAGGATATACATAGGCTGGAAAATTGGGCGGAGAGGCGGCAGATGGAGTTTAATCCGGATAAATGCCAAGTGATGCATTTTGGAAGAAATAATGTAGGGAGGAGTTATACAATAAATGGCAGAGTCATCAGGAGTATAGAAACACAAAGGGACCTAGGTGTGCAAGTCCACAAATCCTTGAAGGTGGCAACACAGGTGGAGAAGGTGGTGAAGAAGGCATATGGTATGCTTGCCTTTATAGGACGGGGTAGAACATAGAACATAGAACAGTACAGCACAGAACAGGCCCTTCGGCCCACGATGTTGTGCCGACCTTCATCGGTATAGAGTATAAAAGCTGGAGTCTGATGATGCAGCTGTATAGAACGCTGGTTAGGCCACATTTGGAGTACTGCGTCCAGTTCTGGTCACCGCACTACCAGAAGGACGTGGAGGCATTGGAGAGAGTGCAGAGAAGGTTTACCAGGATGTTGCCTGGTATGGAGGGTCTTAGCTATGAGGAGAGATTGGGTAGACTGGGGTTGTTCTCCTTGGAAAGACGGAGAATGAGGGGAGATCTAATAGAGGTATACAAGATTATGAAGGGTATAGATAGGGTGAACAGTGGGAAGCTTTTTCCCAGGTCGGAGGTGACGATCACGAGGGGTCACGGGCTCAAGCTGAGAGGGGCGAAGTATAACTCAGACATCAGAGGGACGTTTTTTACACAGAGGGTGGTGGGGGCCTGGAATGCGCTGCCAAGTAGGGTGGTGGAGGCAGGCACGCTGACAACGTTTAAGACTTACCTGGATAGTCACATGAGCAGCCTGGGAATGGAGGGATACAAACGATTGGTCTAGTTGGACCAAGGAGCGGCACAGGCTTGGAGGGCCGAAGGGCCTGTTTCCTGTGCTGTACTGTTCTTTGTTCAGCACATATTCCCTATTCTGAACTGTTCCTGACCTTGTCGATAAACTCCTGCCCGAACAGACCGGTCTAGGCTGGACTCTGCTACTGTCTCCTTGTTTGAGGGAGATAGCAAGCATCCCAAGATATATGGGAAACGGTTGCTATCTCACACTCGAACAATGGTGGACGTGTAGTTTCTATGGCAACTGGGGGGGGACGGTTTCGACATATTTATGTTTTTTTCTCAAACTTTGTATTTTACTGTGGCTAAACACGTGATTTGGGTGAAGCAACAGTGTGTACATGTCTAATTGCTGTAAAAATAGTATAAAGGGAGGAACCTTCCCCCATGTTGCAGTAGTATCGCTTGGCTACACTCAGAACACTGTTTTATATAAACGATCTGGAAGAAGGTGTAACTGGGGTGATCAGTAAGTTTGCGGAGGACACAAAATTGGCAGGACTTGCAGATAGTGAGGAGCATTGTCAGAGGCAACAGAAGGATATAGATAGGTTGGAAATTTGGGCAAAGAAATGGCAGATAGAGTTCAATCCTGATAAATGCGAAGTGATGCATTTTGGTAGAAATAATGTAGGGGGGAGCTATACGATAATGGCAGAAACATAAAGGGTGTAGATACGCACAGGGACCTGGGTGTGCAAGTCCACAGATCCTTGAATGTGACGTCACAGGTGGAGAAGGTGGTGAAGAAGGCATATGGCATGCTTGCCTTTATAGGACGGGGCATAGAGTATAAAAGTTGGGGTCTGATGTTGCAGATGTATAGAACGTTGGTTCGGCCGCATTTGGAATACTGCGTCCAGTTCTGGTCGCCACACTACCAGAAGGATGTGGAGGCTTTGGAGAGAGTACAGAGGAGGTTTACCAGGATGTTGCCTGGTATGGAGGGGCTTAGTTATGAGGAGAGATTGGGTAAACTGGGGTTGTTTTCCCTGGAAAGACGGAGAATGAGGGGAGACTTAATAGAGGTGTATAAAATTATGAAAGGCATAGATAGGGTGAACGGTGGGAAGCTTTTCCCCAGGTCGGTGGTGACGTTCACGAGGGGTCATAGGTTCAAGGTGAAGGGGGGGAGGTTTAACACAGATATCAGAAGAACATATTTTACACAGAGGATGGTGGGGGCCTGGAATGCGCTGCCGGGCAAGGTGATGGAGGCGGACACACTGGGAACGTTTAAGACTTATCTAGATAGCCATATGAACGGAGTGGGAATGGAGGGATACAAAAGAATGGTCTAGTTTGGACCAGGGAGCGGCACGGGCTTGGAGGGCCGAAGGGCCTGTTCCTGTGCTGTATTGTTCTTTGTTCTGAGTTAGAAAAGCGATTCTCCAAAAAGCTTGTACTTGCTTGAAAATAAAGGACTGGGTTTTCTTATAAAGATCAGTGTTTTGTTCTTGCATCAAGCACGTAAGGGTTTCTGAAAACGAACCATAACAATTGGAACTGCGACAGCAGGGTTTCAAGATATATACCTGTCCTTTGAGGCGAACTGAATAAGTGATCGCCTGGGTGTCGGTTACGTGAGACGAGCGGGCCCACAAGGTAAGATTAAAACCTTGGTTTCTCTCACTGAACCTATTACTCAGTCGACCCCTCATCCCCCGAGGCTCTGTGTTGACGGAACTCTGAGACGACTTACGTCTTTGAACACTGATTAGTCCTACACCCGGAGGTTTGGGTCCCCTGGTTGCCTTGGTGGTTCGAGTCCCCAGGTAAAGGTAAAGGGTGGTTAGAGGCCCCAGGTGGAGGTTCGGGGTTAGCGACCCCACGATCCCAAATAAAGGTTCGGGGTTAGAGGCCCCAGGTTCGGGAGTAATTGAGGTTCGAGTCATCGGATATATTATAAACTAATTGGCAAGATGAAAATTGATTAGAGAAAATCTAAGGTTGACCTAATATTTAGGTCCAAAGATGTGCGGGCTAGGTTGATTGGCCATTCTAAATTGCCCCTTAGTGTCCTGGGATGCATAGGTTAGAGGGGTTAGTGGGTAAAATATGTCGGGATATGTGGATAGGGCCTGGGTGTGATTGTGGTCGGTGCAGACTCGATGGGCTGAATGGCCTCTTTCTGCACTATAGGATTCTATGATTCTATGAATAATTTGAGTAGTTTCTGTATTTCAGTGTGTTTGAGAGGTCTGGTTGCTTGTCGAATGTAGGTGGTTGTTGTTGCATTAGCTTGAAAGCCTGGTGGTTCTTGTGGAATATTTATTAAATTGTTTTCAGAAAAGAAAAGGGTGGGAATGAGGTGAAGTTGGAGCCGTGACTGCTTGTGCCGATCGAAGGGAGGTGTCTGTCTCAAACCCGCAGCCTTGGACCGAAGGTCAGGACACTGAAGCGGGCGTGAGGCAACAAGGCACTGCAGATCGTGAAGCACAAGTGGTCAAAGTCTCTTAACAATGGGTCAAACTTTGGATAAGTCGGGGGATGGGACCCCTTTGTATAAAATGTGTCGTGAAAACCCGAAAGACGAGGAGCTACTCAGAAGCTTGTCAGGGTGTTTAAACAGAAAACTAGGAAATGAAAATTGGCCACTAGGGGGAACTTGAGATGTCGATCAATGTATTAAAACAGAAGTGGCGATTAGAGAGCCGATGAATGAACCGTGAAATCCAAGCTGGCCAGCTGGGGCGGGGGGGGGGGGGGGGGGGGGGGTGGATCATACACGTAGGACAGGGATCAGTGAATGTGATAATGAGGGAAACTCTAAAACTTGGGAAATGTTGAAGTGGGAATGTGAGAAGTATGAGCGACGAAACCGAGAAAAAGGATTGGAACGGCAAGCTGAACAAAGGAAAGATTTAAAAAAACGGAGGTACCTCATGACATATCTGGCATGCCAATGTTGTTCCAAAATACCGATAGTGACGAACAACAGGAGGAGGAGGATTGGAGAAGGTAACCTAGCACTCTGACCGCTCCCCAAATCCAACCCCAACCAAACAGTTACAAGAAACTTGCATTTGCGCAGCACTTGATGACAAAGAACAAAGAACAGTACAGCACAGGAAACAGGCCCTTCGGCCCTCCAAGCCTGTGCCGCTCCTTGGTCCAACTAGACCATTCATTTGTCACCCTCCATTCCCAGGCTGCTCATGTGACTATCCAGGCAAGTCTTAAACGATGTCAGCGTGTCTGCCTCCACCACCCTACTTGGCAGCGCATTCCAGGCCCCCACCACCCTCTGTGTAAAAAACGTCCCTCTGATGTCTGAGTTATACTTCGCCCCTCTCACCTTGAGCCCGTGACCCCTCGTGATCGTCACCTCCGACCTGGGAAAAAGCTTCCCACTGTTCACCCTATCTATCCCCTTCATAATCTTGTACACCTCTATTAGATCTCCCCTCATTCTCCATCTTTCCAGGGAGAACAACCCCAGTTTACCCAATCTCTCCTCATAGCTAAGACCCTCCATACCAGGCAACATCCTGGTAAACCTTCTCTGCACTCCCTCTAAAGCCTCCACGTCCTTCTGATAGTGCGGTGACCAGAACTGGACGCAATACTCCAAATGTGGCCTAACCAGCGTTCTATACAGCTGCAACGTCAGACTCCAGCTTTGAGACTCTATACCCCGTCCTATAAAGGCAAGCATACCATATGCCTTCTTCACCACCTTCTCCACCTGTGCTGCCACCTTCAAGGATTTGTGGACTTGCACACCTAGGTCCCTCTGTGTTTCTATACTCCTGATGACTCTGCCATTTATTGTATAACTCCCCCCTACATTAGTTCTTCCAAAATGCATCACTTCGCATTTATCTGGATTAAATTCCATCTGCCACCTCTCCGCCCAATTTTCCAGCCTATCTATATCCTGCTGTATTGCCCGACAATGTTCATCACCAAACTTATGACATTGCGACAGAAATATTTCAAGGTGCTCCAGGTACAATGAATTACTTTTGCATGGAGGGACTGCAAACAAATCCCTATTTGGCCTCATTGTGCAACAGATATTTTCCAAAAAATTTTAATTTTCAACATCTCATTTTGTCAGGAGTTATAACAGAAGAAATACTGGTGAGGTGTACATAAAGTTGGTGAATGCAGTGGTTGTGATTTTTGAATTTCTAGACTTAAGTGGCTCATTAAACAATTTATATTTGTAACACCAAAATATTTTCACTCAGAAAAACTGAAGGAAGCTCAGCCTTTTCAGTGATGGTTGCAAAAGAAAGATGTGCAACTGCAGGAAAGAGTTTAAAAAATATAAGTACAAGTTAAAAAACAGCTGCTTCAGCATGTATTCCCGGCGCACCTACACCAAACTAGCCCTTTTTAGATCAATTTGAAAGATGCCAATTGAAGTTTACTCTGTAAATGGTCCATTGTGTATAGCAGTCATTTACATTTAGCCAATTTAATTAGAAAATGTCTCACTGGCTCAATAATTTCCAGTATAATTTTCAACATTGCTCAGTTTTTTTTTCTGAGGGTTGGCAATTAAGTTTGCTGAAACATTTGGAAATGAATTCAGACAATTTGTAGTAAATTGGCAGAAAGTGGTTTGTGTAAATGCTCCTGAATCCACATTGGTCAACTTACTGTTGAGAGAAACATGAATAGAAAGTGCACAGTGGAAGGCAACATTGTGTAAAAATACTCCAAGTCCTTCTCAGCCCTCGTGCTGTTGTTGGTTTCGTAAATTAAGCTCTCGCAGTTCCCGCTCTCGGACTCTCCATATTGAGGGCAAAGAGGGAACAGATGCACCTTCTTATAGACTCGTGCTTGTCCCACCTTGGTTATTCGGTACTTTTCAAAGTCAGTAAACACTTCTTTCATCCTTTTATGTACAATTAATTGCGTGATGTTAAATTTGTGGCAGTGGTATTTCCCCCTTCCGATTCCAATAATAAAGTTACATCAGGGAGAGAGGGACAGGATCCTTTTAAAATCCATAGGGGAAATCTTTCACTATCTTGAGATTAAAGTGACACAATGCCACCATCTGCTGGCGGCTCACAGCTACTGCAGGCGCTGCTTTTTGTGAACCTCAGACAAGTTCAGTAACTCCATGCCTGCATTGGGGCGGTTACTGCAGTGTGAACATTGAACAATATTAACAGGGATTAAATTTATCCTAAAAAGGAACTGATGTTTCGGGAATAAATTAACAATTTGCCAATCAGGATCAATAATAAAATTACCTATTTAAAAAAGGTTAGATCTCTCACTGTGACATGATCACTGAAGTTCCCTTCACTAAAAAATTAAAAACTATTTGTATTAGAATTTGTACAAAAGTATTAAGAGTGCGCAGTGTCTAGGGACATCTTTCACTGCCTTATTGTTCTGCAGGTAATACTTTGGTTGGCTCACATGAAGAGATTAATTTTCTTTGAACACACAAGGCATGCGAGATATTGTCGCTGTTCAGCATTTACAGGGGGATCGCCCCTGCCTCTGAAAAGGACATTCGGAAGGTGCATGGATGCTCGCATTCAGCGTCATTAGGCCTTTGGGTTACTCCAATCAGCCAAGTGTGTATACCTGATGCTTTGTTGCCTTTGCTCATTGACCACATTGACCATAGTGACCACAATTCTGTTAGCTTTAGGATAGTGATGGAAAAGGATGAGTGGTGTCCCAAGGGTAAGGTGTTGGATTGGGGGAAGGCTAACTTTAGTGAGATTAGGCAGAAATTGGCAGCTCTTGATTGGGAGAGGCTGTTTGAGGGTAAATCCACATCTGGCATGTGGGAGTCTTTTAAGGAACAGTTGTTAGGGCTACAGGACAGGCATGTGCCTGTTAAAAAGAAGGATAGGAAGGGTAGGATTCGAGAACCGTGGATAACCAGGGAAATTGAGGGACTGGTCAAAAAGAAAAGAGAGGCGTACGTTAGGTCCAGGCAGCTAAAAACTTAGGGAGCTCTGGAGGAGTACAAAGAAAGTAGGAAAGAACTCAAACGGGGAATTAGAAGGGCAAAAAGCGGTCACGAAATGTCCTTGGCAGACAGGATTAAGGAGAATCCCAAGGCATTTTATTCATACGTTAGGAACAAAAGGGTTGTCAGGGAAAAAAAATCGGACCTCTCAGGGACAAAAGTGGGGAATTATGCTTGGAGCCCAAAGAAGTAGGGGAGATCCTAAATGATTACTTTGCGTCGGTATTCACAAAGGAGAGGGATGTGTTGACTGGGAGTGTCTCGGAGGGGAGTGTTGAACCGTTGGAGAAAAACTCCATTACAAGGGAGGAAGTATTAGGTTTTTTAGGGAATATAAAGACTGACAAATCCACAGGGCCTGATGGAATCTATCCAAGGCTGCTCAGGGAGACGAGAGATGAAATCGCTGGGCCTCTGACGCAAATCTTTGTCTCGTCACTGGACGCAGGTGAGGTCCGAGAGGATTGGAGGATAGTTAATGTGGTCCCGTTATTTAAGAAGGGTAGGAAGGATAACCCGGGTAATTATAGGACGGTGAGCTTGACATCCGTGGTGGGGAAGTAGTTGGAGAAGATTCTTAGAGATAGGATGTATGCGCATTTAGAAAGGAATAAACTCATTAACGATAGTCAGCATGGTTTTGTGAGAGGGAGGTCATGCCTCACTAACCTGGTGGAGTTTTTTGAAGAAGTGACCAGAATGGTTGACGAGGGAAGGGCTATGGATGTTGTCTATATGGACTTTAGTAAAGCGTTTGACAAAGTCCCTCATGGTAGGTTGGTGCAAAAGGTTGGATCTCATGGGATAAAGGGGGAGGTGGCTAGATGGGTGGAGAACTGGCTTGGTCACAGAAGACAGAGGGTGGTAGTGGAAGGGTCGTTTTCCGGCTGGAGGCCTGTGACGAGTGGTGTTCCGCAGGGCTCTGTATTGGGACCTCTGCTGTTTGTGATTTATATAAATGATCTGGAAGAAGGTGTAACTGAGGTGATCAGTAAGTTTGCGGACGACACAAAATTGGCAGGACTTGCAGATAGTGAGGAGCATTGTCAGAAGCAACAGAAGGATATAGATAGGCTAGAAATTTGGGCAAAGAAATGGCAGATGGAGTTCAATCCAGATAAATGTGAAGTGATGCATTTTGGTAGAACTAACGTAGGGGGGAGCTATACGATAAATGGCAGAACCATAAAGGGTGTAGATACGCAGAGGGACCTGGGTGTGCAAGTCCACAGATCCTTGAAGGTGACGTCACAGGTGGAGAAGGTGGTGAAGAAGGCATATGGCATGCTTGCCTTTATAGGACGGGGCACAGAGTATAAAAGTTGGGGTCTGATGTTGCAGATGTATAGAACGTTGGTTCGGCCGCATTTGGAATACTGCGCCCAGTTCTGGTCGCCACACTACCAGAAGGACGTGGAGGCTTTGGAGAGAGTACAGAGGAGGTTTACCAGGATGTTGCCTGGTATGGAGGGGCCTAGTTATGAGGAGAGATTAGGTAAACTGGGGTTGTTCTCCCTGGAAAGACGGAGGATGAGGGGTGACCTAATAGAGGTGTATAAAATTATGAAAGGCATAGATAGGGTGAACGGTGGGAAGCTTTTGCCCAGATCAGTGGTGACGTTCACGAGGGGTCATAGGTTCAAGGTGAAGGGGGGGAGTTTTAACACAGATATCAGGAGGACATATTTTACACAGAGGGTGGTGGGGGCCTGGAATGCGCTGCCAGGCAAGGTGGTGGAGGCGGACACACTGGGAACGTTTAAGACTTATCTAGATAGCCATATGAACAGAGTGGGAATGGAGGGATACAAAAGAATGGTCTAGTTTGGACCAGGGAGCAGCACGGGCTTGGAGGGCCGAAGGGCCTGTTCCTGTGCTGTATTGTTCTTTGGTTGTCTTCATTCTGATACCCACCTTGGCAAGGAGGGAATGAGTGGTATTATGCTCTGTATCTGGTGGCACCCCCGACTAGCTGAGACAGCCCAGTCTCGTATAGCATCATGTTTGACATGCCAGCAAAACAATGTTGGTCAAGAGGTGAGATGCTCACCAGGAAGAACACCCTTGCCAGGTGGACGTTTGAATGTATTCAGCTAGATTTTATTGAATTGCCGTGTGTACATTGCTATAAGTATTGTCTTGTGATTGTTGATGTATTTAGCAGATGGATAGAGGCTTTCCCAACGACAAACAACAAGGCCTCGACAGTAGTTCCATTGGAGCAAGCTGAGAGGGAGTGATTGGAGGCAGCAGTGCTGGTGAGAGATTAATTGAATTGTTTATTTATTTAATTAGTCAGCTAGTGTGTGGTTTTTTTTGGCCTTTACTTTTGCAGTAGAATTTTAAGTTTAAAGTGAAAACTGGAAGTGGGCTGCTAAGGAGTCTGGGAAGGGTTTTTTAAGCGCGTGAAGTATAAAATGTAGGCTGCAGTATACAGCGGGCAGCGTCGGGAGCTGGCAGAGGACTGAGTGGGAAGCAGAGTGTGAGCTATAAGGCTTTGGCTCACAGGGCTTAGGCAGAAAGGGCGAGCAGGGGTGAGTTTAATTCATTTCATAGAACATAGAACATAGAACATTACAGCGCAGAACAGGCCCTTCGGCCCACGATGTTGCACCGACCAGTTAAAAAAAAAACTGTGACCCTCCAACCTAAACCAATTTCTTTTCGTCCATGAACCTATCTACGGATCTCTTAAACGCCCCCAAACTAGGCGCATTTACTACTGATGCTGGCAGGGCATTCCAATCCCTCACCACCCTCTGGGTAAAGAACCTACCCCTGACATCGGTTCTATAACTACCCCCCCTCAATTTAAAGCCATGCCCCCTCGTGCTGGATTTCTCCATCAGAGGAAAAAGGCTATCACTATCCACCCTATCTAAACCTCTAATCATCTTATATGTTTCAATAAGATCCCCTCTTAGCCGCCGCCTTTCCAGCGAAAACAATCCCAATTTCTGCACTTTCTACCTGGTACTGGCAAGGTATCTAGAGGGGATGGGTGTGCAGGCAGTGCTATGTTCCTCTTGCACTATGTTTGAGGTGAGGGACGACGACAGTGTCCCTGCTGATTACACCTGTGGGAAGTGCACCCATCTGCAGCTCCTCCAAAACCGTGTTAGGGAACTGGAGCTGGAGTTGGATGAACTTAGGATCATTAGGGACGCAGAGGTGGCCATAGACAGAAGCTTTAGGAATACAGTTACTCCGAGGAATGAAAACAGATGGGTGACGGTGAGAGGGGCTGGGAGGAAGCAGTCCGTGCAGGAATCCCCGGTGGTCGTTCCCCTTAGCAACAAGTATTCCGCTTTGGATACGGTTGAGGGGGATGACATACCAGTGGTGAGCCGCAATGAGAGGATCTCCAGCACTGTGTCCGTCTCTGTGGCTCGGGAGGGTAAGAGGCAGAGCGGGAGGGCAATAGTTATTGGGGACTCGTTAGAGGGATAGATAGGAGGTTCCGTGGCAGCAAAAGAGACTCACGGATGGTATGTTGCCTACCGGATGCCAAGGTCCGTGACGTCTCAGACCGTGTTTTCCGGATTCTGAAGGGGGAGGGGAAACAGTCACAAGTCGTGGTGCACATTGGTACCAATGACATAGGTAAGCGAAGGGACGGGGATTTAAAGCAGGAATTTCTGGAGCTGGGCTGGAAGCTGAGAGCCAAGACAAAACATATGGTCATCTCTGGTACGTTGCCGGTACCACGTGATAGCGAGTTGAGGAACAGGGAGAGAGTGCAGTTAAATATGTGGTTGCAGGGATGGTGTAGGAGGGAGGGTTTCAGATACGTGGATAATTGGAACACATTCTGGGGAAGGTGGGACCTGTACAAACAGGACGGGGTGCACCTGAACCAGAGGGGCACCAATATCCTAGGAGGGAAATTTGTTACGGCTCTTCAGGGGGGTTTAAACTAATTTGTCAGGGGAGTGGGAAAAGGAGTTGTAGTCCAGAAGTCAGTGAGGGTGGTGAGGTATTGGGGAAGGTATCAGGGTCAAGGGTGGGTACCGGTAGACAGGAAGGTGGGTTGAAGTGTGTCTACTTCAATGCAAGGAGCATCCGGAACAAGGTAGATGAACTCGGGGCGTGGATTGGTACTTGGGACTACGATGTTGTGGCCATTACGGAGACGTGGGTAGAACAAGGACAGGAATGGTTGTTGGACGTTCCGGGGTATAGATGTTTCAGTATGTGTAGGGAAGCTGGTAAAAGAGGTGGAGGAGTGGCATTGTTAATCAAGGATAGTTTAATGGCTGCGGAAAGGCACTTTGAGGGGGATCTGCACACTGAGGTAATATGGGCTGAAGTTAGAAATAGGAAAGGAGCGGTCACGGTTGTTAGGAGTTTACTATAGGCCCCCAAATAGTAATAGAGATGTGGAGGAAGAAATTGCTAAGCAGATTATGGATATGTGTGGGGGTCACAGGGTAGTTGTCATGGGGGACTTTAACTTTCCAAATATTGATTGGAGCCTTTGTAGGTCAAATAGTTCGGATGGGGCAACTTTTGTGCAGTGTGTGCAGGAGGGTTTCCTGACACAATATGTGGATAGGCCGACAAGAGGTGAGGCCACATTGGATTTGGTACTGGGAAATGAACCGGGCCAAGTGTTAGATTTGGTTGTGGGAGAGCACTTTGGAGATAGTGACCACAATTCGGTGTCTTTTGTTATTGCAATGGAGAGGGATAGGGCCGTACGGCAGGGCAAGGTTTACAATTGGGGGAGAGGTAATTATGATGCGATTAGGCAAGAATTGGGGGCATAAGTTGGGAACAGAAACTGTCAGAGAAAGGAACTAATGAAAAGTGGAACTTTTTCAAGGAACAAATACTGGATGTCCTTGATAGGTATGTCCCTGTCAGGCAGGGAGGAAATGGCCGAGTGAGGGTGGAATGTCTTGTGAAAAGGAAGAGGGAAGCTTATGTAGGGATGAGGAAACAAGGTTCAGATGGCTCGATTGAGGGTTACAAGTTAGCAAGGAATGAGCTGAAAAAAGGGGCTTAGGAGAGCTAGAAGGGGACATGAGAAGTCCTTGGCGGGTCGGATCAAGGAAAACCCCAAGGCCTTTTACTCTTATGTGAGGAATAAAAGAATGACCAGGGTGAGGTTAGGGCCGGTCAAGGACAGTAGTGGGAACTTGTGTAT
This sequence comes from Mustelus asterias, assembly GCF_964213995.1. NCBI lineage: Eukaryota > Metazoa > Chordata > Chondrichthyes > Carcharhiniformes > Triakidae > Mustelus > Mustelus asterias. Next base: position 1,031,665 of record NC_135803.1, read on the forward strand.
GGAGTCAGTAGAGATAGGCGAGGTGATGAATGAATACTTTTCTTCAGTGTTCACCAAGGAGAGGGGCCATGTTTTTGAGGAAGAGAAGGTGTTACAGGCTAATAGGCTGGAGGAAATAGATGTTCGGAGGGAGGATGTACTGGCAGTTTTGAATAAACTGAAGGTCGATAAGTCCCCTGGGCCTGATGAAATGTATCCTCGGATTCTTTGGGAGGCAAGGGATGAGATTGCAGAGCCTTTGGCTTTGATCTTTGGGTCCTCGCTGTCCACGGGGATGGTGCCAGAGGACTGGAGAATGGCGTATGTTGTTCCTCTGTTTAAGAAAGGGAATAGAAATGACCCTGGTAATTATAGACCGGTTAGTCTTACTTCGGTGGTTGGTAAATTGATGGAAAAGGTCCTTAGAGATGGGATTTACGACCATTTAGAAAGATGCGGATTAATCCGGGATAGTCAGCACGGATTCGTGAAGGGCAAGTCGTGCCTCACAAATTTGATAGAATTTTTTGAGGAGGTAACTAAGTGTGTTGATGAAGGTAGGGCAGTTGATGTCATATACATGGATTTTAGTAAGGCGTTTGATAAGGTCCCCCATGGTCGGCGTATGATGAAAGTGAGGAGGTGTGGGATAGAGGGAAAGTTGGCCGATTTGATAGGTAACTGGCTGTCTGATCGAAGACAGAGGGTGGTGGTCGATGGAAAATTTTCGGATTGGAGGCAGGTTGCTAGCGGAGTGCCACAGGGATCAGTGCTTGGTCCTCTGCTCTTTGTGATTTTTATTAATGACTTCTAGGAGGGGGCTGAAGGGTGGATCAGTAAATTTGCCGATGACACCAAGATTGGTGGAGTAGTGGATGAGGTGGAGGGCTGTTGTAGGCTGCAAAGAGACATAGATAGGATGCAAAGCTGGGCTGAAAAATGGCAAATGGAGTTTAACCCTGATAAATGTGAGGTGATTCATTTTGGTAGGACTAATTTAAATGTGGATTACAGGGTCAAAGGTAGGGTTCTGAAGACTGTGGAGGAACAGTGAGACCTTGGGGTCCATATTCACAGATCTCTAAAGGTTGCCACTCAAGTGGATAGAGCTGTGAAGAAGGCCTATAGTGTGTTAGCTTTTATTAACAGGGGGTTGGAGTTTAAGAGCCGTGGGGTTATGCTGCAACTGTACAGGACCTTGGTGAGACCACATTTGGAATATTGTGTGCAGTTCTGGTCACCTCACTATAAGAAGGATGTGGAAGCTCTGGAAAGAGTGCAGAGGAGATTTACCAGGATGCTGCCTGGTTTGGAGGGTAGGTCTTATGAGGAAAGGTTGAGGGAGCTAGGGCTGTTCTCTCTGGAGCGGAGGAGGCTGAGGGGAGACTTAATAGAGGTTTATAAAATGAAGAAGGGGATAGATAGAGTGAACGTTCAAAGACTATTTCCTCGGGTGGATGGAGCTATTACAAGGGGGCATAACTATAGGGTTTGTGGTGGCAGATACAGGAAGGATATCAGAGGTAGGTTCTTTGCGCAGAGAGTGGTTGGGGTGTGGAGTGGACTGCCTGCAGTGATAGCGGAGTCAGACACTTTAGGAACATTTAAGCGGTTATTGGATAGGCACATGGAGCACACCAGGATGATAGGGAGTGGGATAGCTTGATCTTGGTTTCAGATAAAGCTCGGCACAACATCGTGGGCCGAAGGGCCTGTTCTGTGCTGTACTGTTCTATGTTCTAGTAAAATTGTTGCTAACTGAAGTAATACCAAGGTTTGGGGTGCCTCGACAAATTAGTTCAGATAATGGCCCCCACTTTGTAGGAAAAGTCAATAAGGAATTGTGAGATGCGTTACACATTCAACAACAATTCCACTGTGCCTCCCACCCCCAGGCAGCAGGAATAGTGGAAAGAGCTAACGGAACTCTTAAAGCTAAATTGACTAAGTTAACATCTGAAACTGGCCTTAACTGGTTAAAGATTTTGCCCCTCGCTCTGTACCACATGATAATAACGCCCCACTCTACTACTGGACGCTCAGTGGCAGAGATAATTTATGGCCGACCCAGTAGAACCCTGGGATGCCAATACAAGCCTGCCCACCCAGATAGACTTACACATTGTGGGTGATGAAATGCAGAAGTACTTCCGACAGCGAACATCGTCTTTAAAGTTTCTTCATTCACAGGTACAGTGCGCTTTTGGATCAACTCCACGGGCGCCGGATCAAGATCCTGACCCACAGGATGACTTCCCTGGACTGCGGATAGGAGACCTCGTTTTGATCCGGAATTGGGACTGACCCAAGCTTGGTCCTCGTTGGAGGGGTCCGTTCCAGGTTCTCCTCCAGACTCCAACTGCAATCAAGGTTCAAGGACACACTCGCTGGTACTGGTGTCCACTGCAAAAAGTGGACACCAGTACCCTCCGATAAAGCATGAAGTTTATTCTCATCATCTTCAGCCTTCCGGCTATTTTCCTGGCACCAGGACAATCGGATCAACGGGAAGCAAGCCGGGAAAATGAACTATTTGATGGACTGTCTCACATTAATACCTTTTTGTCTCTGTCTTGCATTATACTTTAAAGCATACTCGTAAGTAAGCGTTGGGTCTGTACACACAAACCACGACGTGGAGATGCCGGCGCTGGACTGGGGTGAACACAGTAAGAAGTCTCACAACACCAGGTTAAAGTCCAACAGGTTTATTTGGTAGCAAAAGCCACACAAGCTTTCGGAGCGCTGCTCCTTCGTCAGATGGAGTGGAAATGTGCTCTCAAACAGTCAAACTGGGATGTTCATACAGAACGTCGCCTTCTTATCAAAGGAATGTGAAGGTTGGGAAGGGAGAAAAATCACATGCCCCAATGACAACAGTTTCCCAGCCAATCCAGCCCAGACGAGATGATAGCAGACAATGGCACCTATTTTGTCTGTGGAGATAACGCCTACCCTTAGCTTCCCTGGGACTGGTCCGGATCTTGTTCTTTGGCCTATGTTGTCCCTTATGTCCGGCATTTTAACTCCCTGCATCTCCACCCCAAAATACATCTGTTAAGATCTAAACGGGCCATCGCTGAAGCTCAACAGTTTTGGATGATAGCTTTCCCTTCCTATGGGACCGCCATAGCAGCTCGAGAACTGATCAATATGGCATCAGCTCTTGAGAAAATAGCAAGAGATATTGCGGCTGGATTAGAGGATGTGAGCACCGCTATCTCCGAAGTTTCAGCTGAAGTCGTAGCTATACGGACGGTGGCACTCCAAAATCGAACGGCTTCAGATTACTTGTTGTCCGCAACAGGAGGCACCTGTGCCCTAATAGGCTCTGAGTGCTGTACATACATTCTAGACTCTTCCGACAATATCACTGATTTAGCTGAGCACATTAAAAAGACCGCTGAGAAAATTAGGGCTGAAGGGCAAAACTTTAAGAACTCCAATCCTCCTGGCTGGTGGCCTTTTGGTAACCTCTTTGGAGACTGGGGAGGGATGCTGATGCACCTGGGAGTCATTATCCTGGTAGTTTGCTTACTGCTAGGCTTATTGAAGGGTGTTTGCCAATGCCTAGCATATCATAGAGCACAAGTTCCCCTCTAAAGAGGTTAGTGTTATCATGGAATGATAAAAGGAGGGAATGAGATGTTAAGGGGTTAACATCCCATTAATTTCCTATGATCTTGGCCATTTGAAAAACTTATCTTGTTGTTTTGAACAATTTGTGAACAATCAGCACATATTCCCTATTCTGAACTGTTCCTGACCTTGTCGATAAACTCCTGCTCGAACAGACCGGTCCAGGCTGGACTCTGCTACTGTCTCCTTGTTTGAGGGAGATAGCAAGCATCCCAAGATATATGGGAAATGGTTGCTATCTCACACTCGAACAATGGTAGACGTGTAGTTTCTATGGCAACTGGGGGGTGGGGTTTCGACATATTTGTTTTTTTCTCAAACTGTCTTTGTATTTTACTGTGGCTAAACACGTGATTTGGGTGAAGCAACAGTGTGTACATGTCTAATTGCTGTAAAAATAGTATAAAGGGAGGAACCTTCCCCCATGTTGTAGTAGTATCGCTTGGCTACACTCAGAACACTGTGCTGAGTTAGAAAAGCGATTCTCCAAAAAGCTTGTACTTGCTAAAAATAAAGGACTAGGTTTTCTTATAAAGATCACTGTTTTGCTCTTGCATCAAGTATGTAAGAATTTCTGAAAACGAAGCATAACAGTTTGGTTTGCCCAATCTATGTGTAAATTAAAGTCACCAATGATTACAGTTGTACGCTTATTGCATGCATCTGATTTCTTGTTTAATACTTTCCCTTACATCTCCACTACTGTTTGGTGGTCTGTAGACAACCCCCAGGTGTTCCTTATCTCCACCCATACAGATTCCACATCACAATTTTCTGAGCCAATATCCTTCCTCACCATTGTATTCATTTCCTCCTTTACTAACAATGCCTCCTTTCCCTTCCGAAATGATGAGTACCTCTGGATGTTCCGTTCCCATCCCCGGAAACACTGCAGCCGTGTCTCTGTAATTGCAACTATCTCAGAACCGTTTCCATCTATTTGCGCTGTTAATTCATCTACCTTATTGCAAATGCTCCATAATGACACAAAAAATCTGCAGAGGGATACAACAGGTTAGGTGAATGGGCAAAAACTTGGCAGATGGAATACAATGTAGGAATCCAGGTACAGCACGGGGTTAGATACAGAGTAAAGCTCCCTCTACACTGTCCTCATCAAACACTCCCAGGACAGGTACAGCACGGGGTTAGATGCAGAGTAAAGCTCCCTCTAAGCTGTCCCCATCAAACACTCCCAGGACAGGTACAGCACGGGGTTAGATGCAGAGTAAAGCTCCCTCTACACTGTCCTCATCAAACACTCCCAGGACAGGTACAGCACGGGGTTAGATGCAGAGTAAAGCTCCCTCTAAACTGTCCACCATCAAACATTCCCAGGACAGGTACAGCATGGGGTTAGATACAGAGTAAAGCTCTCTCTATACTGTCCTCATCAAACGCTCCCAGGACAGGTAAGGCACGGGGTTAGATACAGAGTAAAGCTCCCTCTACACTGTCCCCATCACACACTCCCTGGACAGGTACAGCACGGGGTTAGATACAGAGTAAAGCTCCCTCTACACTGTACTTATCAAACACTCCCAGGACAGATACAGCACGGGGTTAAATACAGAGTAAAGCTCCCTCTGCACTGTCCCCCATCAAACACTCCCAGGACAGGTACAGCACGGGGTTAGATTCAGAGTAAAGCTCTCTCTACACTGTCCCCATCAAACACTCCCAGGACAGGTACAGCACGGGGTTAGATACAGAGTAAAGCTCCCTCTACACTGTCCCCCATCAAACACTCCCAGCACAGGTACAGCACGGGGTTAGATACAGAATAAAGCTCCTTCGACACTGTCCTCATCAAATGCTCCCAGGACAGGTACAGGTACAAAGTTTCGGTAGAGGAACATGTGGCAAATAGTGACCACAATTCTGTTAGCTTCAGGATAGTGATGGAAAAGGATGAGTGGTGTCCCAAGGGTAAGGTGTTGGATTGGGGGAAGGCTAACTTTAGTAAGATTAGGCAGAAATTGGCAGCTGTTGATTGGGAGAGGCTGTTTGAGGGTAAATCCACATCTGGCATGTGGGAGTCTTTTAAGTAACAGTTGTTAGGGCTGCAGGATAGGCATGTGCCTGTAAAAAAGGATAGGAAGGGTAGGATTCGAGAACCGTGGATAACCAGGGAAATTGAGGGACTGGTCAAAAAGAAAAGAGAGGCGTATGTTAGGTCCAGGCAGCTAAAAACTTAGGGAGCTCTGGAGGAGTACAAAGAAAGTAGGAAAGAACTCAAACGAGGAATTAGAAGGGCAAAAAGGAGTCACGAAATGTCCTTGGCAGACAGGATTAAGGAGAATCCCAAGGCATTTTATTCATACGTTAGAAACAAAAGGGTTGTCAGGGAAAACAATCGGACCTCTCAGGGACAAAAGTGGGGAATTATGCTTGGACCCCAAAGAAGTAGGGGAGATCCTAAATGAATACTTTGTGTCGGTATTCACAAAGGAGAGGGATGTGTTGACTGGGAGTGTCTTGGAGGGGAGTGTTGACCCGTTAGAGAAAATCTCCATTACAAGGGGGAAGTGTTAGGTTTTTTAGGGAATATAAAGACTGACAAATCCTCAGGGCCTGATGGAATCTATCCAAGGCTGCTCAGGGAGACGAGAGATGAAATCGCTGGGACTCTGACGCAAATCTTTGTCTCGTCACTGGACACAGTTGAGGTCCGAGAGGATTGGAGGATAGCTAATGTGGTCCCGTTATTTAAGAAGGGGAGGAAGGATAACCCGGAAAATTATAGGCCGGTGAGCTTGACGTCCGTGGTAGGGAAGTTGTTGGAGAGGATTCTTAGAGATAGGATGTATGCGCATTTAGAAAGGAATAAACTCATTAACGATAGTCAGCATGGTTTTGTGAGAGGGAGGTCATGCCTCACTAACCTGGTGGAGTTTTTTGAAGAAATGACTAGAATGGTTGACGAGGGAAGGGCTGTGGATGTCGTCTATATGGACTTCAGTAAAGCGTTTGACAAAGTCCCTCATGGTAGGTTGGTGCAAAAGTTGGATCTCATGGGATAAAAAGGGAGGTGGCTAGATGGTTGGAGAACTGGCTTGGTCACAGAAGACAGAGGGTGGTAGTGGAAGGGTCTTTTTCCGGCTGGATGCCTGTGACTAGTGGTGTTCCGCAGGGCTCTGTATTGGGACCTCTGCTGTTTGTGATTTATATAAATAATCTGGAAGAAGGTGTAACTGGGGTGATCAGTAAGTTTGCGACGACACGAAAATGGCTGGACTTGCAGATAGTGAGGAACATTGTCAGAGGCTACAGATGGATATAGATAGGCTGGAAATTTGGGCAAAGAAATGGCAGATGGAGTTCAATCCAGATAAATGCGAAGTGATGCATTTTGGTAGAACTAACGTAGGGGGGAGCTATACGATAAATGGCAGAACCATAAAGGGTGTAGATACGCAAAGGGACCTGGGTGTGCAAGTCCACAGATCCTTGAAGGTGGCGTCACAGGTGGAGAAGGTAGTGAAGAAGGCATATGGCATGCTTGCCTTTATAGGACAGGGCATAGAGTATAAAAGTTGGGGTCAGATGTTGCAGTTGTATAGAACGTTGGTTCGGCCGCATTTGGAATACTGCGCCCAGTTCTGGTCGCCACACTACCAGAAGGACGTGGAGGCTTTAGAGAGAGTACAGAGGAGGTTTACCAGCATGTTGCCTGGTATGGAGAGGCTTAGTTATGAGGAGAGATTGGGTAAACTGGGGTTGTTCTCACTGGAAAGACGGAGGATGAGGGGTGACCTAATAGAGGTGTATAAAATTATGAAAGGCATAGATCGGGTGAACGGTGGGAAGCTTTTTCCCAGGTCGGTGGTGACGTTCACAAGGGGTCATAGGTTCAAGGTGAGGGGGGGGGGGAGGTTTAACATGGATATCTGGATATCAGAAGGACGTATTTACACAGAGGGTGGTGGGGGCATGGAATGCGCTGCCAGGCAAGGTGGTTGAGGCGGACACACTGGGAACGTTTAAGACTTATCTAGACAGCCATATGAACTGAGTGGGAATGGAGGGATACAAAAGAATGGTCTAGTTTGGACCAGGGAGCAGCGTGGGCTTGGAGGGCCGAAGGACCTGTTCCTGTGCTGTATTGTTCTTTGTTCTAGCACAGGGTTAGATTCAGAGTAAACCTCCCTGTACACTGTCTCCTATCAAACACTCCCAGGACAGGTACAGCACGGGGTTAGATACAGAGTAAAGCTCCCTCTACACTGTCTCCTATCAAACACTCCCAGGACAGGTACAGCACGGGGCTAGATACAGAGTAAAGCTCTCTCCACACTGTCTCCACAGATTTTGTAGTTGTATTTCGAGACAGCTGCTCGGAGATGCGCCACTGAGTTGCAGTCTTCACTCCAGCTGTTGATCTGATTGTTCAAAGTCTGGGAACGGAAATGTGTTTCACAAGTTCGCTGCAACATAAACAAATCTTATTGGAGCTGCCAACATTTACTGCAGCAAAAGACTCAGCAGAGACTTGCATTTTGAACTTTCCAGTAAATCAATCCTGGCTCTTGGCTCTTAAGAGAGAGATCAAAGAGGAAGATTTTCAGATCAGCACTCCATAATTAAGACATAATTTCCAAGCTCTAACTGTCCTGGGAATGTTTGATGGGAACATTGTAGAGGGAGCTTTACTCTGTATCTCACCCCGTGCTGTATCTGTCCTGGAAATGTTTGATGGGAACATTGTAGAGGGAGCTTTAGTCTGTATCTAACCCCATGCGGTACCTGACCTGGGAATGTTTGATGGGGACAGTGTAGAGGGAGCTTTACTCTGTATCTCACCCCGTGCGGTACCTGACCTGGGAATGTTTTATGGGGACAGTGTAGAGGGAGCTTTACTCTGTATCTAACCCCGTGCTGTACCTGTCCTGGAAATGTTTGATGGGGACAGTGTAGAGGGAGCTTTACTCTGTATCTAACCCTGTGCTGTATCTTCCTGGGAGTGTTTGATGGGGACAGTGTAGAGGGAGCTTTACTCTGTATCTAACCCCGTGCTGTACCTGTCCTGGGAGTGTTTGATGGGGACAGTGTAGAGGGAGCTTCCACGACACTCTCTAAAGTCCTACCATTCACCATGAATGTACTACCTTGATTTGACTTTCCAAAATGCAACTACCTCACTCTTATCATTTCCCTAGCTGATCAGGATCCTGCTGCAATTTTTGATAACCTTCCTCGCGGTCTACAATACCACCTATTTTAGTGTCATCTGCAAACTTACTGATCATGCCTTGTACATTCTCATCCAAATCGTTGATATAGATAAGAAATAGTAATGGGCCCAGCACTGACCCCTGAGACACACCCTGGGGCTTGAGGTTGTTTTTGTTAGAGCGAAGAAAGTTAAGAGGTGACTTAATAGAGGCATACAAGATGATCAGAGGATTAGATAGGGTGGATAGTGAGAGCCTTTTTCCTCGGATGGTGTTGGCTAGCACGAGGGGACATAGCTTTAAATTGAGGGGTGAGAGATATAGGACAGATGTTAGAGGTAGGTTCTTTACTCAGAGAGTAATAAGGGCGTGGAATGCCCTGCCTGCAGCAGTGGTGGACTCGTCAATGTTGAGAGCGTTCAAGTGGTTATTGGATAAACATATGGATGATATTGGAATAGTGTAGATTAGAGGGGCTTTAGATTGGTACCACTGGTCGGCGCAACATCAAGGGCCGCAGGGCCTGTACTGCGCTGTAATGTTCTATGTTCTATGTTCTAGTCACAGTCCGACAAGCATCCTTCCACCATTACCCTCTGCTTCCAACCATCAAGCCAATTGTATATCCAGTTTGCCAGCTCTCCCTGGATTCCATGTGATCTAATGTTCCAGAGTAGCCTACTATGTGGAACTTTATCAAAGGCCTTATTAACCTGCATTGAAAAATACAAGTGAATTAATTACTTCAATGATATCTACATTTATTCAGATTTTATTTAGTCCATAAAAATGTTTCCACTGTGCAGTAACAGCTTGAGAGCATTGTTATCCCCATCAGCACTGAATTGAGTTTAGTCTCAAGGTCGATATATTCAATCCCACCCACTCCCCAGGTCTCAGCGTCTAAACTCTCCTCCTTTCTCACCCCAGTCTCCATGCAGTAAAAGCTTGAGAGTATTGCGCAACTGACCATTTAGTTATTATTTTCACCCAGGATGGGTGATATTAAATGATAATTATCATCTTTTCTCATTGTCATCCTGCAGAGATTACAACTATAAATCCCACCAAACATTTCCTCTGAACCAGCTGATTATCTCCCTTACCCGCCTCCCCTTGTTCCCTCCCTCCTTTCTCTCTCTCTGTCACCCAGCTCTCCCCTCCTTCCAACCTCCAGGCCTTGGAGACCCCCGTAGTTGCTCTGAGTGCGGAGACCCCCAAAATCCCCATGCCTGCTCCGTAATGCTGCTTCTGGATCAATTTCAAATCTTTACTCTGATGCCCAGGAGAATGTCACTTCCAGGTTTTATGCAGAGGAGGGAAGGGAGGGGGAAGGAGGAGAGGGATGGGGAAAGGAGTGGGAGAGCTGGAGGGGAGGGGAAAGGAGGGGGGGGAAGAAGGGGAGGGGGGGGGTAAGGGAGATAATCAGCTGGCTCAGAGGAAATGTTTGGTGGGATTTATAGTTGTAATCTCTGCAGGATGACAATGAGAAAAGATGATAATTATCATTTAATATCACCCATCCTGGGTGAAAATAATAACTAAATGGTCAGTTGCGCAATGCTCTCAAGCTTTTACTGCATGGAGACTGGGGTGAGAAAGGAGGAGAGTTTAGACGCTGAGACCTGGGGAGTGGGTGGGATTGAATATATCGACCTTGAGACTAAACTCAATTCAGTGCTGATGGGGATAACAATGCTCTCAAGCTGTTACTGCACAGTGGAAACATTTTTATGGACTAAACAAAATCTGAATAAATTTAGATATCATTTAAGTAATTAATTAACTTGTATTTTTCAATGCAGACTCCTGAATGCACGGGGATAGCTTGGCGTTCGCTATCAAATTTGATATCAAATTCAATCCAAATGACAAGTATTGATGTCAAATTGTAATCGACAGCATTGAGTGCAAATGAAAGTAAAAATGTTAAAATGTTTGGGGAGGGGTGCTTCCATCTCACCTTCACGTAGTCGTATTCACAGAGATAGGAGGGCTCCAGGTCAAAATGCATGAAGTAGAGCTTGATTCGAAATCCAGCGGGTACTGTTATATTCCAGGTTACGTCTAAATCACTTGGGTATCCTTCCGGATAATTGGGAGACTGAATCTGCCCAAACATCCCAGTCAGTTCAGTCACATTTGCTCCAGCAGGGGTAAAGAAGCTTAGCACGAACAACCAAAAACATCTGTCAAAGGAAAGAGCGAGAACCATTGAGAAACCACATCTTTGAACACCAGAATTGGAGACCATGAGCTGGGAGAGTTCAGAGAGTTAAACATTTTCTCAAAGTGAAGACACTGCAAAGGCAATGGGCCCCGACAACATTCCGGCAATAGTACTGAAGACTTGTGCTCCAGAACTTGCCACTCCCCTAGCCAAGCTCTTCCAGTACGGTTACAACACTGGCATCTACCCAACAATGTAGAAAATTGCCCAGGTATGTCCTGTACACAAGAAACTTGACAAATCCAACCCGGCCAATTACTGGGTCTACTCTCGATCATCAGTAAAGTGATGGAAGGGGTCATCGACAGCGCTATCAAGCAGCACCTGCTCAGCAATAACCTGCTCAGTGACGCCCAGTTTGGGTTCGCCAGGGTCTCTCAGCTCTTGACCTCGTTACAGCCTTGGTTCAAACATGGACAAAAGAGCTGAATTCCAGAGGTGAAGTGAGAGTGGCTGCCCTTGACATCAAGGCCGCATTCGACCGAGTGTGGCATCAAGGAGCTCCAACAAAACTGGAATCAATAGAAATCAGGGGGAAAACCCTCTGCTGGTTGAAGTCATATCTGTAACAATGGAAGATATTTGTGGTGATTGGAGGCCAATCATCTGAGCTACAGGACATTTCTGCAGGGGTTCCTCAGGATTATGTCCCAGGCCCAACCAAAAACAAAGAACAAAGAAAATTACAGCACAGGAACAGGCCCTTCGGCCCTCCAAGCCTGCACCGACCATGCTGCCCGACTGAACTAAAACCCCCAACCCTTCCGGAGACCATATCCCTCTATTCCCATCCTATTCATGTATTTGTCAATTCGCTCCCTAAAAGTCACTACCGTATCTACTTCCACTATCTCCCCCGGCAACGAGTTCCAGACACCCACTACTCTCTGTGTAAAAGATCAGCCTCGTACATCTCCTTTAAACCTTGCCCCTCGCACCTTAAACCTGTGCCCCCCAGTAATTGACTCTTATATAAAAGCTGAGATGTCTTGCTGCATCTGTCCAGGGCATTGGTGAGGCCGCAGCTGGAATACTGTGTGCAGTATTGGTCCCCTTATTTGCGGAAGGATATATTGGCCTTGGAGGGAGTGCAGAGAAGGTTCACCAGGTTGATACCAGAGATGAGGGGTGTTGATTATGAGGAGAGACTGAGCAGATTGGGTTTGCACTCGTTGGAATTTAGAAGGCTGAAGGGGGATCTTATAGAGACCTATAAGATAATGAAGGGGCTGGATAGGGTAGAGGTGGAGAGATTCTTTCCACTTAGGAAATTCTTGTAATACAAGAGTATAGAAAGGAAACTAGAACTAGAGGGCACAGCCTCAAAATAAAGGGGGGTCGGTTTAGGACAGTGTTGAGGAGGAACTTCTTCTCTCAGAGGGTGGTGAATCTCAGGAATTCTCTGCCCACTGAAGTGGTGGAGGCTACCTCGTTGAATATGTTTAAATCACAGATAGATGGATTCCTGATCGGTAAGGGAGTTAGGGGTTATAGGGATCAGGCGGGTAAGTGGAACTGATCCACTTCAGATCAGCCATGGTCTTATTGAATGGCGGGGCAGGCTCGAGGGGCTAGATGGCCTACTCCTGCTCCTATTTCTTATGTTATGTTCCACCCTGGGAAAAAGCTTCTGACTATCCACTCTGTCCATGCCTCTCATAATCTTGTAGACTTCTATCAGGTCGCCCCCTCAACCTCCGTCGTTCCAGTGAGAACAAACCAAGTTTCTCCAACCTCTCCTCATAGCTACTGCCCTCCATACCAGGCAACACCCTGGTAAATCTTTTCTGTACCCTCTCCAAAGCCTCCACATCCTTCTGGTAGTGTGGTGACAAGAATTGAATACTATATTCCAAGTGCGGCCTAACTAAGGTTCTATAAAGCTGCAATATGACTTGCCAATTTTTAAACCTCAATGCCCCGGCTGATGAAGGCAAGCATGCTGTATGCCTTCTTGACTACCTTCTCCACCTGCATTGCCACTTTCAGTGACCTGTGTACCCGTACACCCAGATCCCTCTGCCTATCAATACTCTTAAGGGTTCTGCCATTTACTGTATATTTCCCATCCAATAGACCTTCCAAAATGCATTTACCTCACATTTGTCCGGATTAAACTGCATCTGCCATCTCTCTGCCCAAGTCTCCAACTGATCTGCAGCTTTATAGGACCCTGGTTAGACCCCACTTGGAGTACTGCGCGCAGTTCTGGTCACCTCATTACAGAAAAGATGTTGAAGCCATTGAAAGGGTGCAGAGGAGATTTACAAGGATGTTGCCTGGATTGGGGGGCATGCCTTATGAGGATAGGTTGAGGGAGCTTGGTCTCTTCTCCCTGGAGAGACGAAGGATGAGAGGTGACCTGATAGAGGTTTACAAGATGTTGAGGGGTCTGGATAGGGTGGACTCTCAGAGGCTATTTCCAAGGGCTGAAATGGTTGCTACGAGAGGACACAGGTTTAAGGTGCTGGGGGGTAGGTACAGGGGGGATGTCAGGGGTAAGTTTTTCACTCAGAGGGTGGTGGGTGAGTGGAATCGGCTGACGTCGGTGGTGGTGGAGGCAAACTCGTTGGGGTCTTTTAAGAGACTTCTGGATGAGTACATGGGATTTAATGGGATTGAGGGCTATAGATAGGCCTAGAGGTGGGGATGTGATCGGCGCAACTTGTGGGCCGAAGGGCCTGTTTGTGCTGTGACTTTCTATGTTCTATGTTCTATGTTCTATATCCTGCTGTGTCCCCTGATGGTCCTCATCACTATCCGCAAATCCACCAAACTTTGTGTCGTCTGCAAACTTACCAATCAAACCAGTTACATTTTCCTCCAAATCGTTTGTATATTTTACAAACAGCAAAGGTCCCAGCACTGATCCCTGAGGAACACCACTTGTCACAGCCCTCCATTCAGAAACACACCCTTCCGTTGCTACCCTCTATTTTCTTTGACCGAGCCAGTTTTGTATCCACCTTGCCAGTTCACCTCTGATCCCATGCGACTTCACCTTCTGCACCAGTCTGCCATGAGGGACCTTGTCAAAGGCCTTACTGAAGTCCATGTAGACAACATCCACTGCCCTACCCTCATCAATCATCTTCGTCACTTCCTCGAAAAACTCGATCAAGTTCATGAGACACGACCTCCCCTTCACAAAACCATGTTGCCTCTCACTAATAGCATCTTCAGCTGCTTCATCAATGACCTTCCTTCCATAATATGTTCATAAGTGGAGATGTTCGCTGATGACTGCACAATGTTCAGCACCATTCACAATTCCTCGGATACTGAAGCAGTCTGTTCCCATATTCGGCAAGACCTGGACAATATCCAGACTTGGGCGGACAAGTGTCAAATAAAGTGCCAGGCAATGACCATCTCCAGAGAGAATCAAAACATCTCCTCTTGACGTTCAAAGGCATTACCATCATTGAATTCCCCCCGATCAGCATCCTATGAGTTACCATTGACCAAAAATTGAACTGGACCAGCCATATCAATACTGTGGCTACAACAGCAGGTCAGTGTCTAAGAATTCTGCGCAGGGTAACTCACCTCCTGACTTCCCAAAGTCTGTCCGCCATCTACTAGACATGAATCAAGAGTATGATGGAATACTCCCCACTTATCTGGATGAGTGTAGCTCCAACAACACTCAAAAGAAGCTTGCCACCATTTAGGAAAAGAATCAGCCAGTTTGATTGGCACCCCATCCACAATCATTCACTCCCTTCACCACCGATATCGCCGTTCCTTCACTGTCGCTGCGTCAAAATCCTGCAACTCCCTCCCCAACAGCACTGTGGGTGTACCTACATAGAAACATAGAAACTAGAAGCAGGAGTCGGCCATTCGGCCCTTCAAGCCTGCTCCGCCATTCATTACGATCATGGCTGATTATCAAATTCAATATCATGATCCTCCCCTTCCCCCCATATCCCTTGATCCCTTTAGCCCCAAGAGCTATATCTAATTTCTTCTTGAAATCAGACAACGTTTTGGCCTCAACTACTTTCTGAGGTAGTGAATTCCACACATTCACCATTCTCTGGGTGAAGAAATTTCTCCTCACCTCAGTTCCAAAAGCTTTACCCCTAATCCTCAAACTATGACCCCTAGTTTTGGACTCCCCTACCATCGGGAACATTCTAGAACATAGAACATAGAAAGCCACAGCACAAACAGGCCCTTCGGCCCACAGGTTGCGCCGATCACATCCCCACCTCTAGGCCTATCTATAGCCCTCAATCCCATTAAATCCCATGTACTCATCCAGAAGTCTCTTAAAAGACTCCAACGAGTTTGCCTCCACCACCACCGACGTCAGCCGATTCCACTCACCCACCACCCTCTGAGTGAAAAACTTACCCCTGACATCTCCTCTGTACCTACCCCCCAGCACCTTAAACCTGTGTCCTCTCGTAGCAACCATTTCAGCCCTTGGAAATAGCCTCTGAGAGTCTACCCTATCCAGACCTCTCAACATCTTGTAAACCTCTATCAGGTCACCTCTCATTCTTCGTCTCTCCAGGGAGAAGAGACCAAGCTCCCTCAACCTATCCTCATAAGGCATGCCCCCCAATCCAGGCAACATCCTTGTAAATCTCCTCTGCACCCTTTCAATGGCTTCAACATCTTTCCTGTAATGAGGTGACCAGAACTGCGCGCAGTACTCCAAGTGGGGTCTAACCAGGGTCCTATAAAGCTGCAGCATTATCTCCCGACTCCTAAACTCAATCCCTCGATTAATGAAGGCCAGTACGCCGTACGCCTTCTTGACCGCATCCTCCACCTGCGAGGCCGATTTAAGAGTCCTATGGACCCGGACCCCAAGGTCCTTCTGATCCTCTACACTGCTAAGAATGGTACCCTTCATATTATATTGCTGCTTCATCCCATTGGATCTGCCAAAATGGATCACCACACACTTATCCGGGTTGAAGTCCATCTGCCACTTCTCCGCCCAGTCTTGCATTCTATCTATGTCTCGCTGCAACTTCTGACATCCCTCCAAACTATCCACAACAGATTCTTTCTGAATCTACCATGACCTTGGTGTCCTCATGTATCAGTCGCTGAACGTAAGCGCACAGATACAGCAGACAGTAAAGAAGGCAAAAGGTATGTTAGCCTTCATAGCGAGAGGATTTGAGTTTAGGGATAGGGATGTTTTGCTGTAATTATATAGAACATTGGTGAGGCCACACCAAGAGTATTGTGGGCAGTTTTAGTGTCTGTATCTGAGGAAGGATGTCCTTACTATAGAGGGAGTTCAGCGAAGATTTGCCAGGCTGATTCCTGGGATGGCAGGTCTGTCATATGAGGAGAGACGAAGTTGGTTTGAATTATATTCACCGGAGTTTAGAAGAGTGAGAGAGATCTCATAGAAACTTATAAAATTCTAACAGGGTTAGGTAGTCTTGCTGAGTGTCCACCTCTCTCGATTTACACCCATTCAAGTAATGATCAGTTTTCCTATTATTGCTCCCAAAGTGGATAACCTCACATTTATCCACATTATAATGAATCTGCCATGGATATGCCCACACACACAGTCTGCCCAACTCACGCTGAAGCATCTCTGCATCCTCCTCACAGCTCACCCTCCCATTCAACTTTGTATCATCTGCAAATTTGGAGATAATACATTTAGGTCCCTCTTCCAAATCATTAATATATAATGTGAACAGTTGGGGTCCTAGCATAGATCCAGTGCTGGTGGCTCTGACATCCATCATTATGAAGTGCTTCAAAAGGCTAGTCATGGCACGAATCAATTCCAACCTCCCGGACTACCTGGATCCACTACAGTTTGCCTACCACTGCAACAGGTCCACAACAGGCGCCATCTTCCTGGCCTACACTCAACCTGGAACATATTGATAACAAATTTATTGACTACAGCTCAGCCTTCAACACCATTATTCCCACGAAACCCATCTCCAAACTCCATGGCCTAGGCCTCG
Organism: Mustelus asterias; assembly: GCF_964213995.1. NCBI lineage: Eukaryota > Metazoa > Chordata > Chondrichthyes > Carcharhiniformes > Triakidae > Mustelus > Mustelus asterias. The sequence goes on from NC_135803.1 coordinate 1,048,647, forward strand.
GCACCTTCCTCTGTGAGTGAATCCTGAACTTCCTAACTCACAGTAAGGACAGGCAACAACACCTCCTCCATGATCATCCTCAACACCAGTGTCCCACAAAGCTGTGTTCTCAGCCCCCTCCTATACTCCTTATACATCTATGACTGTGTGGCCAAATTCCCCTCCAATTCGATTTTCAAGTTTGCTGACGACACCACCGTAGTGGGTCGGATCTCAAACAATGACGAGACAGAGTACAGGAGTGAGATAGAGAATCTGGTGAACTGGTGCAGCAACAATAATCTCTCCCTCAATGTCAACAAAATGAAGGAGATTGTCATCGACTTCAGGAAGCATAAAGGAGAACATGCTCCTGTCTACATCAACGGGGACGAAGTAGAAAGGGTTGAGAGCTTCAAGCTTTTAGGTGTCCAGATCACCAACAACCTGCCCTGGTCCCCCTATGCTGACACTATAGTTAAGAAAGCCCACCAACGCCTCTATCTCAGAAGACTAAGGAGATTTGGCATGTCAGCTACGACTCTCACCAACTTTTACAGATGCACCATAGAAAGCATTCTTTCTGGTTGTATCACAGCTTGGTATGGCTCCAGCTCTGCCCAAGACCGCAAGGAACTACAAAGGGTTGTGAATGTAGCTCAATCCATCACGCAAACCAGCCTCCCATCCATTGACTCTGACTACACTTCCCGCTGTCTCGGCAAAGCAGCCAGCAGAATTAAGGACTCCACGCACCCCAGACATTCTCTCTTCCACCTTCTTCCGTCGGGAAAAAGATACAAAAGCCTGAGGTCACGTACCAACCGACTCAAAAACAGCTTCTTCCCTGCTGCTGTCAGACTTTTGAATGGACTTACCTTGCATTAAGTTGATCTTTCTCTACACCCTAGCTATGACTGTAACACTACATTCTGCACTCTCTCCTTTCCTTCTCTATGAACGGTATGCTTTGTCTGTATAGCGTGCAAGAAACAATATTTTTCACTGTATGTTAATACATGTGACAATAAATCAAATCAAATCAAATGATCCCTGCGGAACCCCACCAGTCACTGACTGCCCATCAGAAAAAGACCCATTTATGCCGACTCTTTGCTTCCTATCTGCTAACCAGCTTTCTATCCAACTCAAGACATTATCTGCAATCTCACGTGCTTTAACTTTACATCCTAGTCTGTTATGTGAGACCTTGTCGATAGCCTTCTGAAAGTTTAAATAAACCCCATCCACTGGTTCTCCTCGGTCAACTCGACTAGTTACACCCTCAAAAAGTTCCAATAGATTCATCAAGCATGATTTCCCTTTTGTAAATCCATGTGACTTTGTCTGATTATACCACTGCCTTCCAAATGCCGAGTTATGAAATTCGTGATAATCGACTCCAGCAACTTCCCCAGTACCGATGTTAGGCTCACTGGTCTATAGTTCCCTGTTTTCTCTCTATCTCCCTTTTTGAATAGCGGGCTTACATTAGCTACCCTCCAATCTGTAGGAAGCAACCCAGAGTCCAAAGAATTTTGGAAAATAACCACTAATGGGTCTACTATTTCCAGGGCCACTTCCTTAAGTACTCTGGGATGACTCCCAGACACCCTACACCATATGGATTCCAGCAGTTCAAAAAGACAGTTCACCACCATCTTCTCACGGGCAATTAGGGATAGGCGACAAATGCTGGTCTGGCCAGCAATCCAGCACTCTGAAAGATTTTAAAGATAAATCATTGGTGTATGAGAAGTCAGACCAAACAGGGCACAGATTAATCCAGAGTGACTTACATTTATGTCGGGATATGATACAATTAAAAGATTATTCATACAGGAGTCTATTCAGCTCCTTGAGTGTGGTGCACCATTCAAAGCAATAACAGCTGATGTCTAACCTAACTCCATCCATCTGCCTCAACTCCATGTTCTTGACTAGGAAAGGCCAGTCAACCTCGGATTTAAAATGATTAACAGAGGAGGCATGCTGCTTGTATCACAGGGCAGGGGTCTGAGAGGGGAAGAGAATTCCACCCCCTGCCTTTCATGTGAAGAAGTGCTGCCAAATTTCACTCCTGATGTTCGGACTTGAATTTTAAGTTTTTCTTTCTCTTTACTGATCCTCTTAACTTTTTTTCCAAAATTCAAAAAACTTTAGCAAATCACACCCCAGCCTTTTAGGTTCCAGGGAATTCGAGGCTTGTTTATGTAATCTCTCCTCAAAATTATTCCGTCGAGTCCTGTTAACATTCTGCTGAATCGGCATTGCTTCCAAAGCCAATATCTCTTTTCTAAGGTGCAATGCCCAAAACTGGACACAATTACATCAGGTTTCAGCTAAACAATACTTTACAGTCTGGAGAAAAACATCTTCTCCTTTATAATCTAACCCTCTATTTATAAAGATTTAGAGCGGGGTTTTAAAGCCCCGATCATCCTGAAACGGTACAATCCTGCCCGAGGTCGATAGAACTTCCTATTGTCCGCCTCTCACCCGCTCCGATTCATGTGGTGGGTGGGGCGGTAGAATTCGGGTGATAAAAGCCATTCATCTTTCAGTCATATCAATCTCAAAAATTGTTGAGAGTCATAGTGGGCATGCTAAATCTTCTTAGCCTCCTGAGAAAGTAGAGGCATTGGTGGGCTTTCTTAACTATAGCATTAGCATGGAGGGACCAGGACAAGTTGTTGGTAATTTGGACACCTAGAAACCTGAAGCTCTTGATTAGTGCCTGTCAGAGAAAGGCACTAATGAAAGTGGAACTTTTTCAAGGAACAAATACTGGGTGTCCTTGATAGGTATGTCCCTGTCAGGCAGGGAGGAAATGGCCGAGTGAGGGAACCATGGTTCACGAAAGAGGTGGAATGTCTTGTGAAAAGGAAGAGGGAAGCTTATGTAGGGATGAGGAAACAAGGTTCAGATGGCTCGATTGAGGGTTACAAGTTAGCAAGGAATGAGCTGAAAAAGGGGCTTAGGAGAGCTAGGAGGGGACATGAGAAGTCCTTGGCGGGTCGGATCAAGGAAAACCCCAAGGCTTTTTACTCTTATGTGAGGAATAAAAGAATGACCAGGGTGAGGTTAGGGCCGGTCAAGGACAGTAGTGGGAACTTGTGTATGGGGTCAGGAGAGATAGGCGAGGTGATGAATGAATACTTTTCTTCAGTGTTCACCAAGGAGAGGGGCCATGTTTTTGAGGAAGAGATGGTGTTACAGGCTAATAGGCTGGAGGAAATAGATGTTCGGAGGGAGGATGTCCTGGCAGTTTTGAATAAACTGAAGGTCGATAAGTCCCCTGGGCCTGATGAAATATATCCTAGGATTCTTTGGGAGGCAAGGGATGAGATTGCAGAGCCTTTGGTTTTGATATTTGGGTCCTCACTGTCCACGGGGATGGTGCCAGAGGACTGGAGAGTGGCGAATGTCGTTCCTCTGTTTAAGAAAGGGAATAGAAATGACCCTGGTAATTATAGACTGCTTAGTCTTACTTCGGTGGTTGGTAAATTGATGGAAAAGGTCCTCAGGGACGGGATTTACGACCATTTAGAAAGATGCGAATTAATCCGGGATAGTCAGCACGGATTCGTGAAGGGCAAGTCATGCCTCACAAATTTGACTGAATTTTTTGAGGAGGTAACTAAGTGTGTTGATGAAGGTCGGGCAGTTGATGTCATATACATGGATTTTAGTAAGGCGTTTGATAAGATCCCCCATGGTCGGCTTATGATGAAAGTAAGGAGGTGTGGGATAGAGGGAAAGTTGGCCGATTGGATAGGTAACTGGCTGTCTGATCGAAGACAGAGGGTGGTGGTCGATGGAAAATTTTCGGACTGGAGGCAGGTTGCTAGCGGAGTGCCACAGGGATCAGTGCCTGGTCCTGTGCTCTTTGTGATTTTTATTAATGACTTAGAGGAGGGGGCTGAAGGGTGGATCAGTAAATTTGCTGATGACACCAAGATTGGTGGAGTAGTGGATGAGGTGGAGGGCTGTTGTAGGCTGCAAAGAGACATAGATAGGATGCAAAGCTGGGCTGAAAAATGGCAAATGGAGTTTAACCCAGATATGGCCAGGTTAAAAATTGCCCCTTAGAATCCTGAGATGTGGAGGTTAGAAGGATTAGCAGGTAAATATGTGGGGGTAGGGCCTGGGTGCGATTGTGGTCGGTGCAGACTCAATGGGCCGAATGGCCTCCTTCTGCACTGTAGGGTTTCTATGATTTCTATGTTTGAAATGTGAGGTGATTCATTTTGGTAGGACTAATTTAAATGTGGATTACAGGGTCAAAGGTAGGGTTCTGAAGACTGTGGAGGAACAGAGAGATCTTGGGGTCCATATCCACAGATCTCTGAAGGTTGCCACTCAAGTGGATAAGCTGCGAAGAAGGCCTATAGTGTGTTAGCTTTATTAACAGGGGGTTGGAGTTTAAGAGCCGTGGGGTTATGCTGCAACTGTACAGGACCTTGGTGAGACCAGATTTTGAATATTGTGTGCAGTTCTGGTCACCTCACTATAAGAAGGATGTGGAAGCGCTGGAAAGAGTGCAGAGTAGATTTACTAGGATGCTGCCTGGTTTGGAGGGTAGGTCTTATGAGGAAAGGTTGAGGGAGCTAGGGCTGTTCTCTCTGGAGTGGAGGAGGCTGAGGGGAGACTTAATAGAGGTGTATAAAATGATGAAGGGGATAGATAGAGTGAACGTTCAAAGACTATTTCCTCAGGTGGATGGAGCTATTACAAGGGGGCATAACTATAGGGTTCATGGTGGGAGATATAGGAAGGATATCAGAGGTAGGTTCTTTACGCAAAGAGTGATTGGGGTGTGGAATGGACTGCCTGCAGTGATAGTGGAGTCAGACACTTTAGGAACATTTAAGCGGTTATTGGATAGGCACATGGAGCGCACCAGGATGATAGGGAGTGGGATAGCTTGATCTTGGTTTCAGATAAAGCTCGGCACAACATCATGGGCCGAAGGGCCTGTTCTGTGCTGTACTGTTCTATGTTCTATTTCCACTTCATCACCATTGATGTAGACAGGGGCATGTTCTCCACTACGCTTCCTGAAGTCGATGACAATCTTCTTTGTTTTGTTGACATTGAGGGAGAGATTCTTGTCACTGCACCAGTTCACTAGATTCTCTATCTCTTTCCTGTACTTCGTCTCATCATTGTATAGTGGTGTCATCAGCAAACTTGAAAATCAAGTTGGAGTTGCAAATGCATGGCAGATGCAGTAGAATGTGGATAAATGTGAGGTTATCCACTTTGGTAACAAAAATAGGAAGACAGATTATCTGAATGGCTGTAAATTGAGAGAGTGGAATACGCAACGAGACTTGGGTGTCCTTGTACACCAGTTATAGAGTCATAGAGGTTTACAGCATGGCAACAGGCCCTTCGGCCCAACTTGTCCATGCCACCCTTTTTTTTTAAACCCCTAAGCTAATCCCAATTGCTCGCATTTGGTCCATATCCCTCTATACCCATCGTACCCATGTAACTATCTAAATGCTTTTTAAAAGACAAAATTGTACCCGTCTCTACCACTACCTCTGGCAGCTTGTTCCCGGCACTCACCACCCTCTGTGTGAAAAACTTGCCCCTCTGGACACTTTTGTATCAAGGTAAGTCACTGAAGGTAAGCATGCAGGTGCATCAGGAGGTAAAGGCGGCAAATGGTATGTTGGTTTTCATTGCGAGAGGATTCGAGTACAGGAGCAGGGATGAATTGCTTCAATTATACAGGGCCTTGGTGAGACCACACCTGGAATACTGTGTGCAGTTTTGATCTCCTTATCATAGAATCAATGGCACGGAGACAGGCCCTTCGGCCCAAACTGGTCCATGCCGACCAAAATGCCCACCTAAGCTAACTCCATTTACCTCCATTTGGCCCATATCCCTCTAAACCTTTCCTATCCATGTATCTGTCCAAATGTCTTTTAAATGTTGTCAATGTCCCTGCCTTAACCACTTCCTCCGGCAGCTCATTCCACAGACGTCCCACCCTCTGTAAAACAAGAGATATCATCAAGCCATACCGGTCTGTCCAGGTTCTCCCGCTCGCCGTCGTCTAAGACCTCCGTGATAGACGACAGGAAAGACTGGGAGGCCGTGCTGTCTGTTGGCTTCAGGTCATACAGTCCGGCATAGAAGGATTTGCAAATCCTCAGAATGTCAGACTGTGATGACTTTACAGAGCCATCTTCTTCCTTCAGGCTGCTGATCAGAGGTTTCTCTGTGCACCTTCTGGAAGAAGAAACGCGAGCACGTTTCATCCTGCTCCACGGAGCGGACCCTGGACCGGAAGATAACCTTGGAGGCCTCCGAGGCAAAGAGCGAGGCTTGCTGGCTCTTCACCTCCCGGAGATCCTCCTTGACATCAACCCCCATCGACTGCAGTTGGAGTAGATACTGCATGCTTTTCTGGAGTCGGGACATTTCCCCCCGTCTCTCCCTGGCCTTCTGAACCCCTTTGCAGATGAAGAATCTTTTGATGTTCTCCTTGATGGTTTCCCACCTGAGCGATGGAGACTCAAAGAAGGGTTTCACGGTTCTCCAACCTTGGTAAACCCTTTTGAGTTCCTCGAGGTTCTCTGGGGTCAACAGTTCTACATTTAGCTTCCGGGACCCTCTGCCCACTTTCTGGTTTTCCTCTAGCTGACAGTCGGCCAGCAGGAGGCAGTGGTCAGAGAAGAACACCGGCTTGACGTCAGTGGACCTGACCGTGAGCGCGCGGGATGCAAACATGAAATCAATTCTGGAGCAGACAGACCCGTCTGGCCGTGACCACGTGTACCTACGCTGCGCTCCATCTGCAGGCTTGATGAAGACGTCATGCAGCTTGGTGCCTTTTACCCTTTGCATCAGGAATCTGGATGTAGTGTCCAGTTTGCTCTTGGCCTGGCTGGATCGTCTGGTCATGTCGATGATACAGTTGAAGTCATGGACTAGATCTGGAAGTGACCTGTATTAATGTGGGAGCTGCTGAAGGGCTGCAAACTGCTCGCCACTCTGGAACAGGATGTACATGTTAATGAACCAGAGTGGAGCGTTCCTGCACAGAACGTCTGCAACAAGGGTGTGCCCGCTCACCACCTCCTTCACTTCGGAACTGGTGAGGTTGTCCCACTCTCCCCTGCAGCAGAATACCCAGGTCCAAGGAACATGAATCACTTCCTCCTGACCAGATTGATGGCCCTGGGACCATCAATGTGATGTGGAGATACCGGCGTTGGACTGGGGTAAACACAGTAAGAAGTCTCACCACACCAGGTTAAAATCCAACAGGTTTATTTGGTAGCACAAGCCACAAGCTTTCAGAGCGCTGCTCCTTCATCAGGTGAGTGGGAGTTCTGTTCACAAACAGGGCATATAAAGACACAAACTCAATTTACAAAATAATGGTTGGAATGCGAGTCTTTACAGGTAATCAAGTCTTGAAGGTACAGACACTGAGTGGAGAGAGGGTTAAGCACAGGTTAAAGAGATGTGTATTGTCTCTAGCCAGGACAGTTAGTGAGATTTTGCAAGCCCAGGCAAGTCGTGGGGGTTACAGATAGTGTGACATGAACCCAAGATCCCGGTTTAGGCCGTCCTCATGTGTGCAGAACTTGGCTATCAGTTTCTGCTCAGCGACTCTGCGTTGTCATGTGTCGTGAAGGCCGCCTTGGAGAACGCTTACCCAAAGATCAGAAGATCATGAATGAACACGGCTCGACAATCACCAGGCAGGAGTGTTCTCTTCCTGTGGGGGAACACTTCAGCGGTCACGGGCATTCAGCCTCTGATCTTTGGGTAAGCGTTCTCCAAGGCGGCCTTCACGACACACGACAACGCAGAGTCGCTGAGCAGAAACTGATAGCCAAGTTTTGCAAACATGAGGACGGCCTCAATCGGGATCTTGGGTTCATGTCACACTATCATTAACCCCCAAGGACTTGCCTGGGCTTGCAAAATCTCACTAACTGTCCTGACTGGAGACAATACACATCTCTTTAACCTGTGCTTAACCCTCTCTCCACTCACATTGTCTGTACCTTTAAGACTTGATTACCTGTAAAGACTCGCATTCCAACCATTATTTTGTAAATTGAGTTTGTGTCTTTATATGCCCTGTTTGTGAACAGAACTCCCACTCACCTGATGAAGGAGCAGCGCTCTGAAAGCTTGTGGTTTGTGCTACTAAATAAACCTGTTGGACTTTAACCTCGTGTTGTGAGACTTCTTACCAACAATGTGACCATTGGCTGTAGGAGCTGAGGTGCGGCCTTGCACACTCGTACAGAAACAGGTCAGCTTTCCTATCGGCAAGGTCACACATCGCATCGTGGATTTAAACTACGCACGTTAATGGAAATGATCTTCACCCCCGTTTTAACAAGTTTTGTCGCTTACCAGACCTGTTGTCTTTGACAGTTCCTGTCACTTCCTGCATGTGGAGATGCTGGCATTGGACTGGGGTAAACACAGTAAGAGTTTTAACACCAGCAGGTTAAAGTCCAACAGGTTGATTTGGCAGCAAATGCCATTCGCTTTCGGAGCCCTGCTCCTTCGTCAGATGGAGTGGAAATCTGCTCTCAAACAAGGTAAACATAGTAAGAGTTTTAACACCAGGTTAAAACAAGGTAACACCTTGTTTGTGAGCAGATATCTACTCCATCTGACGAAGGAGCAGGGCTCCGAAAGCGAATGGCATTTGCTACCAAATAAACCTGTTGGACTTTAACCTGGTGTTGTTAAAACTCTTACTGCAGTTCCTGCATGCCCAGAGCGTCCACAATTGTTTCACTTTGAATGGGCTGAGGAAATTGTCCCGAATCCCTCCCAACGGATTGCTCCACCCAGGTGCTGTCATTTCCTCGATTGGGAGAGTCTCTCCCATCCATCCCCCTCCAGGGGCATTACTGCTCCCGAATTCCCAGTGCTGGGGTGTGCTGGTCTCCTCACTTTGGGGTTGGAGTTGGGGTACACTGGTCACTGCGTTGTTTCTGAACAGACGTCTCCTTCTCCAACTCCCTCGAGTTCTGCCCTTTCTTCTCCAGATGCTCATTGTCACCCGTGTCCAAAGCACGGCCACGTCCATCGTCTGGGTTGGATGGGAGTGCTCTCATGCTACTCATCAGGGAGGTGAGATTCTCCTTTCCCCCACTTCTTCCTGCCCTCCTCACCAGCTGCCAACCTCCCAACAACTGGCCCTCTGATGGATTCCCCTCCATTGGTTCAATCCGTCGAGAGGTGAGGGTGTGGGGAGTGATGCTTGGCCATCTGCTACCTTCCTCATTGCCCCATCCTGCTGCCTGCAGGCTTTGCTGGTCGGTTTGCACATATCGTGGGCGGCAGTCAGGCTGTTTCATCTGCTTGGCCAGCCTTGGCTTTCATCACCTGTGAATAAGCAAGGCCACATTTGGAGCAGGTCTTGTAGCAATGGCCTGCTTCGTCACAAGGTTACAGCACTTAGCCTGCCTGCAGTCCTTTGTCTGGCACCTTTCCTGCTTGATTTGATTTGATTTATTATTGTCACATGTATTAACATACACTGAAAAGTATTGTTTCTTGCCCCGCTATACAGACAAAGCATACCATTCATAGAGAAGGAAACAAGAGTGTGCAGAATGTAGATGCACGAGGCAAGTTTTTTTTACACAGAGTGGGTGCCTGGAACTCATTGCCGGGGAGGAAGTGGAAGCAGATACGATAGTGACTTTTAAGGGGAGTCTGGAAAAATACATGAGTAGGATGGGAATAGAGGGATATGGTCCCCGGAAGGGCAGGGGGTTTTAGTTCAGTCGGGCAGCATGGTCGGTGCAGGCATGGAGGGCCAAAGGGCCTGTTCCTGTGCTGTAATTTTCTTTGTTCTTTATAGTGTGACAGTCATAGCTAGGGTGCAGAGAAAGATCAACTTAATGCGAGGTAGGTCCATTCAAAAGTCTGACAGCAGCAGAGAAGAAGCTGTTCTTGAGTCGGTTGGTCCGTGACCTCAGACTTTTGTATCTTTTTCCTGAAAGAAGAAAGTGGAAGAGAGAATGTCTGGGGTGCATGAGTTCCTTGATTATGCTGCTGCTTTGCCGAGGCAGCAGGACGTTTAGACAAGAGTCAATGGATGGGAGGCTGGTTTGCGTGATTGACTGGGCTACATTCACGACCTTTTGTAGTTCCTTGCGGTCTTGAGCAGAGCAGGAGCCATACCAAGCTGTGATACAACCAGGAAGGATGCTTTCTGTGGTGCATCTGTAAAAGTTGGAGAGAGTCATAGCTGACATGCCAAATTTCCTTAGTCTTCTGAGAAAGAAGAGGCGTTGGTGGACTTCCTTAATTATAGTGTCGGCATGGGGGGGACCAGGACAGGTTGTTGGTGATCTGGACACCTAAAAACTTGAAGCTTTCGACCATTTCTACTTCGTCCCCATTGATGTAGACAGGGGCATGTTCTCCTTGAACACTTTCAGGAACCTGATGCAGGAAGTGACATTCTTGAAGGACGGCACGGGGTGGTACAGTGGTTAGCACCGCTGCCTCACAGGGCCAGGGACCCAAGTTTGATTCCAGCCTCGAGTCACTGTCTGTGCAGAGTCTGCACGTTCTCCCCGTGTCTGCGTGGGTTTCCTCCGGGTGCTCTGGTTTCCTCCCAAAGACATGCTGGTTAGGTGCATTGGCCATGCTAAATTCTCCCTCAGTGTACCCGAACAGGCGCCGGAGTGTGGTAACTCGGGGATTTTCATTGCAGTGTTAATGTAAGCCTTACTTGTGACATTAATAAATAAACTTCAATAAATAATAAGCAGAATCCAACGCTGGGGAAATGCTGCAGAAAATGGACATCTGCAGCTTCAAATCCACAGGAATCCAGGACAACCCTCTTAACAACAAAGGCATGATTGGGTGTATCTTCTTTACTATTTTCTCCGCTAATGTGCTACGTACCCCCTGGTTTGGGGCTTGACTGATTGCAGCCATCACCTCTTCCCATGAAGGAGCACAGGCCAGAACCCTGCACTAACTCCACAGAAACTACTTTGCTTTCGTTACAAACCTCTTGAATCCATGAATTTATATATTCTGCAATTTCATCGGTGCTATCCGGCAGTGTGTGGAAAGTTCCCATTACACATTCAAACTGTGACGTCCTGTTTAACTATCGGTGATATCTTTCATCCATTAGACAACCTGTCCCCTGTTCCTTGGCCCTTTTACAAATATTTATAATCTGAAATATTTAACTCACCATCATGAATGGTTTGCAGTCCTACCTCTGGAATAAACATCTGAACTAGGAGTAGGAGGAGGAGGCCACTCGGCCCTTCGAGCCGACTCCACCATTCATTCAGATCATGGCTGATCTCGACTCCACTTCTCTGCCTGACCCCCACATAATCTTTAATTTCCTTGTCAAACAACAACCTGGTAATCTTGGCTTTGAATATATCCAATGACCCCGGACTCAGCAGTCTCTGAGGAAGAGAATTCCAGAGACTCACTGCCCTCAGAAAATAATTCCCCCTCATCTCCGTCTTTAATGGGAAACCCCCTTGGGTGGAATTTTCTGGCGCTTTTCATTGGTGGGGTCATCCAGCCCTGCACAAGTTGACACTAGCTGGCGGGGAACAGGTGCGCCACATAAATTGCCTTCGGTGGGACTGGAAGATGTTGCTGGTGCTAATGCGGGCTGCCTCCGGCTTTAGAAAACCCAGTTTTATTAGAACAAAGAGCAAAGAACAAAGAAAATTACAGCACAGGAACAGGCCCTTCGGCCCTCCAAGTCTGCACCGACCAAGCTGCCCGACTGAACTAAAACCCCCTACCCTTCCGGGGACCATATGCCTCTATTCCCATCCTATTCATGTACTTGTCAAGACGCCCCTTAAAAGTCACTACCGTATCCGCTTCCACTACCTCTCCTGGCAACGAGTTCCAGGCACCCACTACTCTCTGTGTAAAAAATCTGCCTCGTACATCTCCTTTAAACCTTGCCCCTCGCACCTTAAACCTATGCCCCCTAGTAATTGACTTCCACCCTGGGAAAAAACTTCTGACTATCCACTCTGTCCATGCCTCTCATAATCTTGTAGACTTCTATCAGGTCGCCCCTCAACCTCCGTCGCTCCAGTGAGAACAAACCAAGTTTCCCCAACCTCTCCTCATAGCTAATGCCCTCCAGGCAACTTCCTGGTAAATCTTTTCTGTACCCTCTCCAAAGCCTCCACATCCTGGTAGTGTGGCGACCAGAATTGAACACTATATTCTAAGTGCGGCCTAACCAAGGTACTATATAGCTGCAACATGACTTGCCAAATTTTAAACTCAATACCCCGGCCGATGAAAGCAAGCAAGCCATATGCCTTCTTGACTACCTTCTCCGCCTGCATTGCCACTTTCAGTGACCTGTGTACCTGTACACCCAGATCCCTTTGCCTATCATCAATACTCTTAAGGGTTCTGCCATTCCTATCTGTATTAGACCTTCCAAAATGCATTACCTCACATTTATCCGGATTAAACTCCATCTGCCATCTCTCCGCCCAAGTCTCCAACTGATCTATATCCTGCTGTATCCTCTGATGGTCCTCATCGCTATCCGCAAATCCACCAACCTTTGTGTCGTCCGCAAACTTACTCATCAATCCAGTTACATTTTCCTCCAAATCATTTATATATATTACAAACAGCAAAGGTCCCAGCACTGATCCCTGAGGAACACCACTTGTCACAGCCCTCCATTCAGAAACACACCCTTCCACTGCTATCCTCTGTCTTCTTTGACCAAGCCAAGTGTCACAATTAGGCTTACATTAACACTGCAATGAAGTTACTGTGAAAATCCCCCAGTCGCCACACTCTGACGCCTGTTCGGGTACACTGAGGGAGAATTTAGCATGGCCAAAGCACCTAACCAGCATGCATTCGGACTGTGGAAGGAAACCAGAGCACCCGGAGGAAACCCACGCAGACATGGGGAGAACATGCACACAGACAGTCACCCAAGGCTGGGAATTGAACCCAGGTCCCTGGCGCTGTGAGGCAGCAGCGCTGACCACTGTGCTGCCCACTCAAGGGAGCTGGAAAATTCCAGCCCTCCGAATCCACGAGTCTGAGGTTTCATCATGAGGGGACAAGCTGGTGTTGTGAGACTTCTTACTCATGAGGGCAAACATCTTGTCGCCCACACCTTCACGATCCTGCAGGCTTTGTCTGCAGTCTCACACACCTTAAGCTGCATCTGAGTTTCAAACTAGCAATTCACTTCTCACCCAAACACACTTAAGCCTGAATGCGTGTCAGAAACAGAGACAGCAAGCTGGTTTAACAGACTCCCAATATAAACCCAAACTGGACATGCTGTCTCTCACAAAGAACAGCTGGTGCTTGGCTCCATTCTTTAGCTGTTAGTTTTTGGGATGTTGGCATCACAGGAGAAGCACAGGATTGAGTACTGCCCCTGAACAAGAACGGCTATGGCAGAACAAGATGGAGGGGCTGAATGGCCTAACCCTGTTGAGGTAGTGGTTGACACATTTTTGTGGTATTTTAATGTATGTACGCAGACAGAGAGAGGGAGAGACAGAGAGAAAGAGAGACACACACACACATACAGACAGAGACACACACACAGACAGAGACACACACACAGACACAGATACACACAAACATCAGAGACACAGACAGAGACAGCAGGAGAGACACACAGAGAGACACAGACAGAGAGCGAGACAGACAGAGAGGGACACACAGACAGAGACAGAGAGAGACACAGGGAGAGAGAAACAGAGAGATACAGAGAGAGAGACACACAGACAGAGTGAGACAGAGCGACACAGAGAGAGAGAGACACACAGACAGAGTGAGACAGAGCGACACAGAGAGAGAGAGACACACAGACAGAGTGAGACAGAGCGACACAGAGAGAGAGACACATACCCACAGACAGACAGAGAGATGGGCAGAGACACAGATCAAGCTGTCCCACACTGAACAAAACTTGCCGCTTGGACAAAGGAGATGGCAACAAAACTGCAGCCCAGGAAAAACCCCCTGTCCGGGACACACCCTGCCCCGGGGGGTAAGGGACACACCCTGCCCCGGGGGGTAAAGGACACACCCTGCCCCGGGGGGTAAGGGACACACCCTGCCCCGGGGGGTAAGGGACACACCCTGCCCCGGGGGGTAAGGGACACACCATGCCCCGGGGGGTAGAGGACACACCCTGCGCCGGGGGGGTAAGGGACACACCCTGCGCCGGGGGGGGTAAGGGACACACCATGCCCCGGGGGGGTAAGGAACAATCCCTCCCCCCGGGGGTCACACTCACCCCATTCCGCTCTCGGGGCTCCGCTCACTTTCCCAGTTTGTGCCGCAGCTTCTCCCGGGAACCGACAAAGACAATTCACTCTGCACCCTCCCCAGCCCCGCCCACCCCCTCCCCAGCCCCGCCCCACCCCCTCCCCAGCCCCGCCCACCCCCTCCCCAGCCCCGCCCACCCCCTCCCCAGCCCCGCCCACCCCCTCCCCAGCCCCGCCCACCCCCCCCCAGCCCCGCCCACCCCCTCCCCAGCCCCGCCCACCCCCCCCCAGCCCCGCCCACCCCCCTCCCCAGCCCCGCCCACCCCCTCCCCAGCCCCGCCCACCCCTCCCCAGCCCCGCCCACCCCTCCCCAGCCCCGCCCACCCCTCCCCAGCCCCGCCCACCCCCCCCAGCCCCGCCCACCCCCCCCCCCAGCCCCGCCCACCCCCTCCCCTGACCCTCCCCCCCGACCCTCCCCCTCCCCCCGACCCACTCCCCCTCCCCCCGACCCACCCATTCCCCCTCCCCTGACCCACCCACTCCCCCGACCCACCCACTCCCCCTCCCCCGACCCACCCACTCCCCCTCCCCCGACCCACCCACTCCCCCTCCCCCCGACCCACCCACTCCCCCTCCCCTGACCACCCACTCCCCCTCCCCCGACCCACCCACTCCCCCTCCCCCTACCCACCCACTCCCCCTCCCCCGACCCACCCACTCCCCCTCCCCTGACCACCCACTCCCCCTCCCCCCGACCCTGCCCCCCTCCCCCGACCCACCCACTCCCCCTCCCCCGACCCACCCACTCCCCCTCCCCCGACCCACCCACTCCCCCTCCCCCTACCCACCCACTCCCCCTCCCCCGACCCACCCACTCCCCCTCCCCTGACCACCCACTCCCCCTCCCCCCGACCCTGCCCCCCTCCCCAGAGCCACCCACACCCCCTCCCCCGACCCCCCCCCGACCCACCCACTCCCCCTCCCCCGACCCTCCGCCCCGACCCACCCACTCCCCCTCCCCCCGACCCACCCACTCCCCCACCCCCCGACCCTCCCCATCCCCCTCCCCCGACCCTCCCCTTCCCCCTCCCCCCGACCCTGCCCATCCCCCCGACCCTCCCCATCCCCCTCCCCCCCGGCCTTCCCCGTCCCCCTCCCCCCGGACCCTCCCCGTCCCCCTCCTCCCCGACCCTCCCCGTCCCCATCCCCCCAGACACTCCCCGGACCCACCCACAGACCCCTCCCTCAGGACGCTTCCCCAAACCCTCCCCAAGCCCCTCCCCCTCAACCCCTCCCCAGTCCCTCCCCCAAAACCTCTCCCCCAATCCTTGCCCAACCTCCCCTCCAGCAACCCACACCGGGGACCCATCCGAACAAAATCCAACAGAACAATTTCTCAAAACACTGTCCCTCACACTCACTGCCCCTCAGCCCCACTGCCCCCTCACCCCCACTGCCCCTCACCCTCACTGCCCCCCACCCTCATTACCCTTCACCCCACTGCCCCTCATTCCCACTGCCCCTCACCCCAACTGCCCCCACCCCTACTGTCCCTCACCCCAACTGCCCCCACCCTCACTGCCCCTCACCCCCACTGCCCCTCACCCTCACTGCCCCTCACCCTCACTGCCCCTCACTCCCACTGCCCCTCACCCTCACTGCCCCTCACTCCCACTGCCCCACCCCGCCCCTCACTCCCACTGCCCCTCACCCTCACTGCCCCTCACCCTCATTGCCCTTCACCCCACTGCCCCTCATTCCCACTGCCCCTCACCCCAACTGCCCCCACCCCCACTGTCCCTCACCCCAACTGCCCCCAGCCCCACTGCCCCTCACCCCCACTGCCCCTCACCCTCACTGCCCTTCACCCCCGCTGCCCCTCACCCTACTGCCCCTCACCCCCACTGCCCCTCACCCTCACTGCCCCTCGCCCCAACTGCCCCACCCCCACTGCCTCTCACCCCCACTGCCCCTCATCAACCCCGCTCCTCACCACCAACTGCCCTTCACATTCTCCCCTCCTCCTCACACTCTCCCCTCCCCCTCACTCTCCCCCTCTCTCCCCCTCTGTCTTCCCATCTCTCCCCCTCACTCTCTCCCCCTCACTCCCCCTCACTCTCCCTCACTCTCTCCCCTCACTCACTCCCCCTCTGCCTTCCCCTTTTGCCCCCTCACTCTCCCCTCACACTCTCCCCCTCCATCTCCCCCTCACTCTCTCCCCCTCTGTCTCCCCCTCTTGCCCCCTCACTCCCCCCCTCACTCTCCCCATCACACT